>NW_027254376.1:197500-489205 GCF_044704955.1 Pristiophorus japonicus | reverse complement strand
CTGACTCTCACTGGGGTACAGTCCCACACACACTGACTCTCACTGGGGTACGGGTCCCACACACACTGACTCTCACTGGGGTACAGTCCCACACACACTGACTCTCACTGGGGTACGGGTCCCACACACACTGACTCTCACTGGGGTACAGTCCCACACACACTGACTCTCACTGGTGTTTAAAATGATAAAGGTGCTGATAATCTTAAAATAACCTTAAAATTAGAGCCAGGCCGTTCAGAGGTGAAATCAGGAAACACATCTCTCCCACAAAGCGCAGTGGGAATCTGGAACTCCCCCCACCCCCAAAACGCTGTGGTGCTGGAGGTCAATTGGAGTTTCCCTGACTGAGATCGACAGGTTTTTGGGGGTAAGGGTATTGAGGGATAGGGAGGTAGGCGGGTAAATGGGGTTGAGGTACAGATCAGCCACGAACTCACTGAATGGCGGTGTCGGCCCACTCCTGTTCTTCTGTCTGTGTGTGTGCCTTTGGGCAGGTCGAGCACAGGCTGTGGGTTCAGTGTGGGCCTCCTGTTTGTGCCTGGCACACATCAGTCTAACCACCTGGAGGGAGGGAGGGAGGGAGAGAGTGAGGGAGGGAGGGGAGAGAGGGAGGGAGGGGAGAGAGGGAGGGAGGGGAGAGAGGGAGGGAGGGGAGAGAGTGAGGGGAGAGAGGGAGGGAGGGAGGGGAGAGAGGGAGGGAGAGAGGGAGGGAGGGGAGAGAGGGAGGGGAGAGAGGGAGGAGGGGAGAGAGGGAGGGATGGAGGGGAGAGAGTGTGGTTTCCGGTCCTGGGTAGCTCTCTGTGGCCTTAGTGTGTCCCGGGGGTCTCAGACCGTACAGTGGGGGGGTCTCAGACCGTACAGTGGGGGGGGGGGTCTCAGACCGTACAGTGGGGGGGGGGTCTCAGACCGTACAGTGGGGGGGGTCTCAGACCGTACAGTGGGGGGGTCTCAGACCGTACAGTGGGGGGGGTCTCAGACCGTACAGTGGGGGGTCTCAGACCGAACAGTGGGGGGGGGGGGTCTCGGGCCATACAGTGGGGGGGGTCTCAGACCGTACAGTGGGGGGTCTCAGACCGTACAGTGGGGGGGGTCTCAGACCGTACAGTGGGGGGGGGGGTCTCAGACCGTACAGTGGGGGGGGTCTCAGACCGTACAGTGGGGGGGTCTCAGACCGTACAGTGGGGGGGGGGTCTCTGGCCGTACAGTGGGGGGGGGTCTCAGACCGTACAGTGGGGGGGGGGTCTCAGACCGTACAGTGGGGGGGTCTCAGACCGTACAGTGGGGGGGGGTCTCAGGCCGTACAGTGGGGGGGTCTCAGACCGTACAGTGGGGGGGTCTCGGGCCGTACAGTGGGGGGGTCTCAGACCGTACAGTGGGGGGAGGTCTCGGGCCGTACAGTGGGGGGGGGGGGTCTCGGGCCGTACAGTGGGGGGGTCTCGGGCCGTACAGTGGGGGGGTCTCAGACCGTACAGTGGGGGGGGTCTCAGACCGTACAGTGGGGGGTCTCAGACCGTACAGTGGGGGGAGGTCTCAGACCGTACAGTGGGGGGTCTCAGACCGTACAGTGGGGGGTCTCAGACCGTACAGTGGGGGGGGTCTCAGACCGTACAGTGGGGGGGGGGTCTCAGACCGTACAGTGGGGGGGGGGTCTCAGACCGTACAGTGGGGGGGGGTCTCTGGCCGTACAGTGGGGGGGGGTCTCAGACCGTACAGTGGGGGGGGGGGTCTCAGACCGTACAGTGGGGGGGGGTCTCAGACCGTACAGTGGGGGGGGGGTCTCAGACCGTACAGTGGGGGGGGGGTCTCAGACCGTACAGTGGGGGGGGGGGTCTCGGGCCGTACAGTGGGGGGGGTCTCAGACCGTACAGTGGGGGGGGGGTCTCTGGCCGTACAGTGGGGGGGGTCTCAGACCGTACAGTGGGGGGGTCTCGGGCCGTACAGTGGGGGGGGGTCTCAGACCGAACAGTGGGGGGGGGTTCTCGGGCCGTACAGTGGGGGGTCTCAGACCGAACAGTGGGGGGGTCTCGGGCCGTACAGTGGGGGGGGTCTCGGGCCGTACAGTGGGGGGGTCTCGGGCCGTACAGTGGGGGGGGGTCTCAGACCGAACAGTGGGGGGGGGTTCTCGGGCCGTACAGTGGGGGGTCTCAGACCGAACAGTGGGGGGGTCTCGGGCCGTACAGTGGGGGGGGGTCTCAGACCGAACAGTGGGGGGGGGTTCTCGGGCCGTACAGTGGGGGGTCTCAGACCGTACAGTGGGGGGGGTCTCGGGCCGTACAGTGGGGGGGGTCTCGGGCCGTACAGTGGGGGGGTCTCGGGCCGTACAGTGGGGGGGTCTCGGGCCGTACAGTGGGGGGGGTCTCGGGCCGTACAGTGGGGGGTCTCGGGCCGTACAGTGGGGGGGTCTCGGGCCGTACAGTGGGGGGGGGGTCTCAGACCGTACAGTGGGGGGGGGGGGTTCTCGGGCCGTACAGTGGGGGGGTCTCAGACCGTACAGTGGGGGGTCTCAGACCGTACAGTGGGGGGTCTCAGACCGTACAGTGGGGGGGGGTCTCAGACCGTACAGTGGGGGGGGTTCTCAGACCATACAGTGGGGGGGTTCTCGGGCCGTACAGTGGGGGGGTCTCGGGCCGTACAGTGGGGGGGTCTCGGGCCGTACAGTGGGGGGGGGGTCTCGGGCCGTACAGTGGGGGGGGTCTCAGACCGTACAGTGGGGGGGTCTCAGACCGTACAGTGGGGGGGTCTCAGACCGTACAGTGGGGGGGTCTCGGGCCGTACAGTGGGGGGGTCTCAGACCGTACAGTGGGGGGGGTCTCAGACCGTACAGTGGGGGGGGTTCTCAGACCGTACAGTGGGGGGGGTTCTCAGACCGTACAGTGGGGGGGTCTCGGGCCGTACAGTGGGGGGGGTCTCAGACCGTACAGTGGGGGGGGTCTCGGGCCGTACAGTGGGGGGTCTCAGACCATACAGTGGGGGGGGTCTCGGGCCGTACAGTGGGGGGGTCTCGGGCCGTACAGTGGGGGGGTCTCGGGCCGTACAGTGGGGGGTCTCGGGCCGTACAGTGGGGGGGTCTCAGACCGTACAGTGTGGGGGGGGTCTCAGACCGTACAGTATGGGGGGTCTCAGACCGTACAGTGGGGGGGGTTCTCAGACCGTACAGTGGGGGGGTTCTCGGGCCGTACAGTGGGGGGGTCTCAGACCGTACAGTGGGGGGGGGGTCTCAGACCGTACAGTATGGGGGGTCTCAGACCGTACAGTGGGGGGGGTTCTCAGACCGTACAGTGGGGGGGTTCTCGGGCCGTACAGTGGGGGGGTCTGGGGCCGTACAGTGGGGGGGGGGTCTCAGACCGTACAGTGGGGGGGTCTCAGACCGTACAGTGGGGGGGTCTCAGACCATACAGTGGGGGGGGTCTCGGGCCGTACAGTGGTGGGGTCTGGGGCCGTACAGTGGGGGGGTCTCGGGCCGTACAGTGGGGGGGTCTCGGGCCGTACAGTAGGGGGGTCTCAGACCGTACAGTGGGGGGGTCTCGGGCCGTACAGTGGGGGGGTCTCGGGCCGTACAGTAGGGGGGTCTCAGACCGTACAGTGGGGGGGTCTCGGGCCGTACAGTGGGGGGGTCTCGGGCCGTACAGTGGGGGGTCTCAGACCGTACAGTGGGGGGGGGTCTCGGGCCGTACAGTAGGGGGGTCTTAGACCGTACAGTGGGGGGGTCTCAGACCGTACAGTGGGGGGGTCTCGGGCCGTACAGTGGGGGGGTCTCGGGCCGTACAGTGGGGGGGTCTCGGGCCGTACAGTGGGGGGTCTCAGACCGTACAGTGGGGGGGTCTCGGGCCGTACAGTGGGGAGGGGGTCTCGGGCCGTACAGTGGGGGGGGTTCTCAGACCGTACAGTGGGGGGTCTCAGACCGTACAGTGGGGGGGTCTCAGACCGTACAGTGGGGGGGGGTCTCGGGCCGTACAGTGGGGGGGTCTCAGACCGTACAGTGGGGGGGTCTCAGACCGTACAGTGGGGGGGGTCTCGGGCCGTACAGTGGGGGGGGTCTCAGACCGTACAGTGGGGGGGGTCTCGGGCCGTACAGTGGGGGAGGGGTCTCAGACCGTACAGTGGGGGGGTCTCAGACCGTACAGTGGGGGGGTCTCGGGCCGTACAGTGGGGGGGTCTCAGACCATACAGTGGGGGGGGTCTCGGGCCGTTTGTATCGTGCAGCGATTGTGCAGAAGGGAGTCGGACTCCCTCACCTCCCTCCCTACCCCAGCCCCGGAGGGAGAGGATAGACCGAGTGTGAAACAGAGGCATCGCGAGTGTTGCAAGAAAAGATTCCATCGAGTTGTACCTGGGGAGCTTTCCTCCTGACTCTTCTTTATTTCAAAATTACGAATTGATGGAGAATTCTGGAAAGTGCATCTGTGAGGAGCGAGTCGGGAGGTGCTCACCGCCCGTAATCCACGCAGAATAATGTGCTTCTTAAATTACAAAAACATTGTCAATCTTTCGCTCCGGCTTTTAAATACAAAAACCAGGTCAGTGCCAGAATGGGAGTCGTTCCACAGGAAAAGGTTGGGCCCCAGGGCCCCACAGTCTGAGTCCATGCCATCCCGTCCGTCACATGGTCTTGGAATAACCGAATATTCCCACAGGGAAATATTTGACGTGAGTGGGCCACTGAGCAGCCAGCTGGAAAAACTTCACATCGTTCCACTCCACTCCATCTATGGAGACTAGAACACAGGACACAAGGTTAGAGGGCCAAGAGACCTCGCAAAACATCACGAGACGCAACGACAATAATCAACAACAGCCTGCATTTAGATAGAAACATAGAAACATAGAAAATAGGTGCAGGAGTAGGCCATTCGGCCCTTCTAGCCTGCACCGCAATTCAATGAGTTCATGGCTGAACATGCAACTTCAGTACCACATTCCTGCTTTCTCACCATACCCCTTGATCCCCCGAGTAGTAAGGACTTCATCTAACTCCTTTTTGAATATTTTTAGTGAATTGGCCTCAACAACTTTCTGTGGTAGAGAATTCCACAGGTTCACCACTCTCTGGGTGAAGAAGTTTCTCCTCATCTCGGTCCTAAATGGCTTACCCCTTATCCTTAGACTGTGTCCCCTGGTTCTGGACTTCCCCAACATTGGGAACATTCTTCCTGCATCCAACCTGTCCAAACCCGTCAGAATTTTAAACGTTTCTATGAGGTCCCCTCTCACTCTTCTGAACTCCAGTGAATACAAGCCCAGTTGATCCAGTCTTTCTTGATAGATCAGTCCCACCATCCCGGGAATCAGTCTGGTGAATCTTCGCTGCACTCCCTCAATAGCAAGAATGTCCTTCCTCAAGTTAGGGAGACCAAAACTGAACACAATACTCCAGGTGTGGCCTCACCAAGGCCCTGTACAACTGTAGCAACACCTCCCTGCCCCTGTACTCAAATCCCCTCGCTATGAAGGCCAACATGCCATTTGCTTTCTTAACCGTCTGCTGTACCTGCATGCCAACCTTCAATGACTGATGTACCATGACACCCAGGTCTCGTTGCACCTACCCTTTTCCTAATCTGTCACCATTCAGATAATAGTCTGTCTCTCTGTTTTTACCACCAAAGTGGATAACCTCACATTTATCCACATTATACTTCATCTGCCATGCATTTGCCCACTCACCTAACCTATCCAAGTCACTCTGCAGCCTCATAGCATCCTCCTCGCAGCTCACACTGCCACCCAACTTAGTGTCATCCGCAAATTTGGAGATACTACATTTAATCCCCTCGTCTAAATCATTAATGTACAGTGTAAACAGCTGGGGCTGTGAGGTTATCCACTTTGGTGGCAAAAATAGGAAGACAGAATATTATCTGAATGGTGGCAGATTAGGAAAAGGGGAGGTGCAACGAGACCTGGGTGTCATGGTACATCAGTCATTGAAGGTTGGCATGCAGGTACAGCAGGCGGTGAAGAAGGCAAATGGCATGTTGGCCTTCATAGCGAGGGGATTTGAGTATAGGAGCAGGGAGGTCTTACTGCAGTTGTACAGGGCCTTGGTGAGGCCTCACCTGGAATATTGTGTTCAGTTTTGGTCTCCTAATCTGAGGAAGGACGTTCTTGCTATTGAGGGAGTGCAGCGAAGGTTCACCAGACTGATTCCCGGGATGGCAGGACTGACATATGAGGAGAGACTGGATCGACTGGGCCTTTATTCACTGGAGTTTAGAAGAATGAGAGGGGACCTCATAGAAACATATAAAATTCTGACGGGTTTAGACAGGTTAGATGCAGGAAGAATGTTCCCAATGTTGGGGAAGTCCAGAACCAGGGGGTCACAGTCTAAGGATAAGGGGTAAGCCATTTAGGACCGAGATGAGGAGAAACTTCTTCACCCAGAGAGTGGTGAACCTGTGGAATTCTCTACCACAGAAAGTTGTTGGGGCCAGTTCGTTAGATATATTCAAAAGGGAATTAGATATGGCTCTTATGGCCAAAGGGATCAAGGGGTATGGAGAGAAAGCAGGAATGGGGTACTGAGGTGAATGATCAGCCATGATCATATTGAATGGTGGTGCAGGCTCGAAAGGCTGAATGGCCTACTCCTGCATCTATTTTCTATGTTTCTGTGTAACTGGACACCGGGCTCAAGGTGGGTGTGAGCAGGCCACTGTACAGTTTAATCGTGACTTCCTGTGACTTGTACTGCGTTGTTACAGGCTCGAGGGGCTGTAAGGCCTCCTGCTGTTCCTATGTTGTGGCTGTGAGTTCAACACTCGAGTCAATACACAGAGGAGAACTTACTGATGCCCCCTTATAGTAGAGGCTGCACTGGGCTGGTTCCTCAGGGGTCACACTGGGCTGGGTCCCCCCCTCCCCCTAGGGCTCACACTGAGCTGTCCCCTCCCCCCCCAGGGGTCACACTGGGCTGTCCCCTCCCCCCCCAGGGGTCACACTGGGCTGGTTCCCCCTCCCCAGGGGTCACACTGGGCTGCCCCCCCACCCAGGGGTCACACTGGACTGGCCCCCTCCCCCCCAGGGGTCACACTGGACTGCCCCCCCAGGGGTCACACTGGACTGGCCCCCTCCCCCCCAGGGGTCACACTGGACTGCCCCCCCAGGGGTCACACTGGACTGCCCCCCCCAGGGGTCACACTGGGCTGGTTCACCCCCCGCCCCCCCCAGGGGTCACACTGGGCTGGACCCCCCCCCAGGGGTCACACTGGGCTGCCCCCCCCCCCCCAGGGGTCACACTGGACTGGCCCCCTGCCCCCCAGGGGTCACACTGGGCTGCCCCCTCCCCCCAGGGGTCACACTGAGCTGTCCCCTCCCCCCCCAGGGGTCACACTGGGCTGTCCCCTCCCCCCCAGGGGTCACACTGGGCTGGTTCCCCCCCCCCAGGGGTCACACTGGGCTGCCCCCCCACCCAGGGGTCACACTGGGCTGCCCCCCCCACCCAGGGGTCACACTGGACTGCCCTCTCCCCCCCCCCAGGGGTCACACTGGACTGCCCTCTCCCCCCCCCAGGGGTCACACTGGGCTGCCCCCCCACCCAGGGGTCACACTGGACTGCCCTCTCCCCCCCCCCCAGGGGTCACACTGGACTGCCCCCCTCCCCCCCCAGGGGTCACACTGGACTGCCCCCCCCAGGGGTCACACTGGACTGGCCCCCCCAGGGGTCACACTGGGCTGGTTCACCCCCCCCACCAGGGGTCACACTGGGCTGCCCCCCCCCAGGGTCACACTGGGCTGCCCCCCCCCCCCCCAGGGGTCACACTGGGCTGCCCCCTCCCCCCAGGGGTCACACTGGACTGGCCCCCTCCCCTCCAGGGGTCACACTGGACTGCCCCCCCAGGGGTCACACTGGACTGCCCTCTTCCCCCCCCAGGGGTCACACTGGACTGCCCCCCTCCCCCCCAGGGGTCACACTGGGCTGCCCCCCCCCAGGGGTCACACTGGGCTGCCCCCTCCCCTCCAGGGGTCACACTGGACTGCCCCCCCAGGGGTCACACTGGACTGCCCTCTTCCCCCCCCAGGGGTCACACTGGACTGCCCCCCTCCCCCCCAGGGGTCACACTGGACTGCCCCCCCCAGGGGTCACACTGGACTGCCCCCCTCCCCCCCAGGGGTCACACTGGACTGCCCCCCCAGGGGTCACACTGGACTGCCCCCCCCAGGGGTCACACTGGGCTGGTTCACCCCCCCCCCCCCAGGGGTCACACTGGGCTGCCCCCCCCCAGGGTCACACTGGGCTGGACCCCCCCCAGGGATCACACTGGGCTGTCCCCTCCCCTCAAGGGTCACACTGGACTGGCCCCCTGCCCCCCAGGGGTCACACTGGGCTGCCCCCTCCCCCCAGGGGTCACACTGAGCTGTCCCCTCCCCCCCCAGGGGTCACACTGGGCTGTCCCCTCCCCCCCAGGGGTCACACTGGGCTGGTTTCCCCCCCCCCCCCCCAGGGGTCACACTGGGCTGCCCCCCCACCCAGGGGTCACACTGGACTGCCCTCTCCCCCCCCAGGGGTCACACTGGACTGCCCCCTCCCCCCCAGGGGTCACACTGGACTGCCCCCCCCCAGGGGTCACACTGGACTGGCCCCCTCCCCCCCAGGGGTCACACTGGACTGCCCCCCCAGGGGTCACACTGGACAGCCCTCTCCCCCCAGGGATCACACTGGACTGCCCCCCCCCCCCAGGGGTCACACTGGACTGGCCCCCTCCCCCCCCAGGGGTCACACTGGGCTGTCCCCTCCCCCCCCAGGGGTCACACTGGACTGTCCCCTCCCTCCAGGGGTCACACTGGACAGCCCTCTCCCCCCAGGGATCACACTGGACTGCCCCCTCCCCCCCCCCCAGGGGTCACACTGGACTGGCCCCCTCCCCCCCCCAGGGGTCACACTGGGCTGTCCCCTCCCCCCCCAGGGGTCACACTGGGCTGTCCCCTCCCCCCCCAGGGGTCACACTGGACTGCCCCCCCCAGGGGTCACATTGCTGGCCCCCCCCAGGGATTGCTGTGTTTACTGGGGGTGGCAGGTTGTACAGTGGAGAGTCTCTCACCTTTGAGCATGGTCTGTTGGTGTTTGGCTGTACAGATTAACCTGCTGATTCCCTCGATCACCTGGCTCTTAGAGTCCAGCTCTTTCTCCCTTGGCTTCTTACTTAAAAACATCACTGCAAGGAGCGAGAAAACAACATTGTGTAACACTGCAGCATCAGGAACAGTCGATCCCCCCCTCTCCCCAATCGATCAGATAAACCTCCTGCCCAGTGTGGGAACTGCCGTCCTGACCCGGTCTGGGCCTATATGTGACTCCAGACAATGTGCTCGACTCGCAACTTCCCTCTGAGCAGGTCTAGCAGGATCCTCAGTTACACCAAACCTGCTACAGAGGGTACGGGGCTTCAGAAAAGTGCCAGTTTTCCTTCCCTCAGGGCCATCAGTGAACCAGTTGGCTTTCTCCGACAATCCAACAGCTTCATGGTCCCTGTTACTGATCCCGGCTGAACGTCCGAAATCCGCAGTCCGGAATCGGGAAAATGTTCAGAAATCCGGACATTTTTTAAACCGATTACCGCTGCGCGTTGGGCCCAGGGACGGAGGAAAACCCCTCCCCCCCCCAAAAAAAATTCCATAAAACACAAATTAAAAGTTCACAAAACCCTTACCTACTAAATCGCTGAAAAAAAAGGAAAAAATAAAAACTTTAACTTACCTTTTTTGCAGGTCTTCAACGCGGATTTTTCCCGGTCGCTGACCTCTGACCCGGAACCGCCGACCCCTGACCTCCCCCGACCCCTGACCCTCTGTCGAACCCGGAACCCCCCCCACACCCCCAGCTCCGCCGTCATTAGCGACACTGTCATTACCGACAATGTCATGGGCAAAATGGTAGGTTTTAAGGAGCATCTTAAAGGAGGAGAGGGGGCAGAGAGGTTTAGGGAGGGAGTTCCAGAGCTTGGGGCCTTGGCAGTTCAAGGCAGGGCCGCCCGAAGATGGAGTGGCCACAATTGTGTCTCTCCAGGCACAAACAGCCCATGTTCGGAAGCACAGAAGGTAGACCTATACTCCTGGGTGTTGCTC
Source organism: Pristiophorus japonicus (assembly GCF_044704955.1). NCBI lineage: Eukaryota > Metazoa > Chordata > Chondrichthyes > Pristiophoridae > Pristiophorus > Pristiophorus japonicus. The sequence continues at coordinate 479,137 of NW_027254376.1, read as the reverse complement.
ACAGTTTAAAGAGGCAGAGCATGAACATTTTACAGACCCAGCAATATACTTTGCTGCAATGTCGTGTGTTGGGCAATGAACCCGAGTGGGGAATCTGGTTTGCCGCACGCTCCTTCCGCTGCATGCTCTCGGCGACGAGACTCGAGGTGCTCAGCGCCCTCCCGGATGCACTTCCTCCACTTAGGGCGGTCTTTGGCCCAGGGACTCCCAGGTGTCGGTGGGGATGTTGCATTTTATCAGGGAGGCTTTGAGGGTGTCCCTGTGACGTTTCCTCTGCCCACCTGGAGCTCGCTTGCTGTGCAGGAGTTCCGAGTAGAGCGCTTGCTTTGGGAGTCTCGTGTCGGGGCATGCGGACAATGCGGCCCTGCCCAGCGGAGCTGGTCGAGTGTGGTCACTGCTTCGATGCTGGGGATGTTGAGGATGTCCCCACCCCAGGGGAGACAGCACAGGGAAGATATTAAAAGAAGACACTGTGGGGAAATCCTAGCGCGCTGCGTGAATTCAATGAAGGAACGATTAATTCACTGACTGCGCAGATGAGACGATAAGGGAAGTGGGAGATGGGACCTGATTGGGGCAGTGGGTCAGACTGACCTTTCACCCTCTGGGACCAGTGCTCAAACCCCACCCCAGGCAGTTGGAAGGCGAGTATCCTCTTGTCTCCTGGCTTGGTGCAGCCAATATCTGGTTGTCCTGGGTTCAAGGCCACAGCCCAGAGAGGCCAGCAGAGGGTGTGGAAAGCAGACACACTGGTACTCTTCTGAGCTTTGGGCTGAGATACTCTGTTGAGATAGAGACAGATCCTCGAGGATAAGGACCGAGAGTGAAGCCTCACTTCTCCAACCCGACGGACTTCAACTTCAGCCTGGATCTGGCGTGTTTCAGCCAAGCACGGGGCTGTGGAGTGGAACCGCTGAGGAAGGACCAGCGAGCAAGGAAGGGCGGATTGGGTGAGAACTCAATCGTTGCACACTCACCAACCGATCCACGGTAAGTGCGTGAGGGGGTGTCAGTGTGCCCTAACCAAACCAGAGGGGGGTTTAGAGTTAGCTGGGTCCCGGGAGGGTTTAGCCCGGAAGGGTTGGTCAGTTGTAAGGCTAATAAAGGAAGTGCACTGCTTTACTGGGGATTACTGCACTGTGTGGTTCTACTTCGGCGTGCGGTGGCCTGGCCCGGAAATCGAAGCAGTCCCAGCCTGCAAGACCATCAGCAGGCCGGGGCCACTGGAGGGAGCAGCGTGTGGTGGTATACCATGGCAGGGAGCAGTGTGTGCTGCTGCAGGAGGGCGACGGCTGTGAAGCCAGGTCGCTGACTGCAGGGCGGGCAGGTACAGCAGGAGGGGCGAAGGAGCGGCAAGAGTCCACAGAGGGAAGTGATCGGGGCCCAGGAGAGGCGTGAATCTGGGGCCCAGGAGAGGCACGGTCCCAGGGGCAGCACAGACCAGCCCACACTGCGATATGTGAGCGCACTAGGTCCGTGCAGCAGAGCAGGTCTCCAGTCGTCCTGGTTAACCCTTGCCACTGGACCAAGACCTCGCTCTGTCAAGCCCGTGTGGTGGCTGGTGTACAACGGTCACCCCACGTTAAAACAATCCACCCACAGGTATCTTCCACCCTTCAGGATGTAGTTCGGGATCTGGAATATTAGGTCCTGCATTGAAACACCTGGGAACGCATCCCTTTTTGGCGTGGAAGCAAGTCATCCTCGCTTCGAGGGACCGCCTATGATGATGATGAGACACAGATACTCTGTTGAGATAGACACAGAGAGACCTTTGCTCTGTCTAACTCGTGCCGGAGTCAACGTGGGCACCTTGAACCAGAAAGATTGCCAAGCCAACATTAACTCCCACCCCCGCACCTTGTTGAGCTCAACGTTTACAACACTGACGGACCCAGATACAACACGGCTGGTGAGCATGGTCTCCTCACGCGACACATCTCACCCCGTGGTACTGTGTCCATCACAACCCGCCCCACTGAAAATGGCTTGCCATCAGCCCCATTCCACTCTCACCTTTCTTGTTTTTCTCCTTGGTTACCACGGTCATCAGCATGGTGGCTGGTGGCACCATCTCCCCACCATTCGGCAGCCGGGTCACTTGGAGGGAGCGGAAGTTGCTCTTCAAGGTGTTCTTGGTGCCAATGTCCCGCTTCTCACCGTCTCTCTTCTTGTCCGGTAGCTGCGTGGTCCAGTAATCTACCTGCAGCCCCATCACCTCCCCTCCGCCCCCTGGGGAACTGGCGAGAGAACCAGCCCATGGAATGAAGGAAACATAAGAACATCAGAAATAGGAGCAGGAGCAGGCCATACGGCCCCTTGAGCCTGCTCCACCATTTAATACGATCATGTCTGATCCGATCATGGACTCAGCTCCACTTCCCCGCCCGCTCCCCATAACCCCTTATTCCCTTATTGTTTAAGAAACTGTCTATCTCTGTCTTAATTGTATTCAATGTCCCGGCTTCCACAGCTCTCTGAGGCAGAAAATTCCACAGATTTACAACCCTCTGAGAGAAGAAATTCCTCCTCATCTCAGTTTTAAATGGGCGGCCCCTTATTCTAAAACTATGCCCCCTAGTTCTAGTTTCCCCCATCAGTAGAAACATCCTCTCTGCATCCACCTTGTCAAGCCCCCTCATAATCTTATACATTTCGATAAGATCACCTCTTATTCTTCTGAATTCCAATAAGTAGAGGCCCAACCTACTCAACATTTCCTCATAAGTCAATCCCCTCATCCCTGGAATCAACCGAGTGAACCTTCTCTGAACTGCCTCCAAAGCAAGTATATCCTTTCGTAAATACGGAAACCAAAACTGCACACAGTACTCCAGGTGTGGCCTCACCAATACCCTGTATAACTGTAGCAAGACTTCCCTGCTTTTATAATCCATCCCCTTTGCAATAAAGGCCAAGATACCATTGGCCTTCCTGATCACTTGCTGTACCTGCATATTAACCTTTTGTGTTTCATGCACAAGTACCCCCAGGTCCTGCTGTACTGCGGCACTTTGCAATCTTTCTCCATTTAAATAATAACTGGCTCTTTGATTCTTTCTGCCATCAGTTGGGGCGCTGATTGCGACTGATTAAACCACACACACTTTTACCCAGTCACAGCTTAGGTTCACACAGCGATGCGTTCTGCCTGCCCTCTGAGCTGGTGGACAAGGACCCCACCATACAGTTCCATTGGCCACCGCCATCCGCTGCCCATTATCTGTCAGTTTGATTGCGTGAGCCTGCAATCTTGGCAGGGTTCCACACTCCAACACAGTGGGTAAGACAATAGCAGCTACCGAGTCCTAGTCCTATCTCTGAATACAAACCAGAGTAGGCCATTCAGCCCCTCGAGCCTGCTCCGCCATTCAATTTGATCAGGGCTGATTTGTATCTCAACTCCATTTACCCGCCTTGGCTCCATATCCCTCGATACATAGAAACGTAGAAAATAGGTGCAGGAGTAGGCCATTCGGCCCTTCGAGCCTGCACCACCATTCAATAAGATCATGGCTGATCATTCCCTCTTTATCCCTTTCCTGCTTTCTCTCCATACCCCTTGATCCCTTTAGCCGTAAGGGCCATATCTAATTCCCTCTTGAATATATCCAACGAACTGGTCTCAACAACTTTCTGTGGTAGAGAATTCCACAGGTTAACAACTCTCTGAGTGAAGAAGTTTCTCCTCATCTCAATGACTTACCCCTTATCCTGAGACTGTGTCCCCTGGTTCTGGACTTCCACAACATCGGGAACATTCTTCTGCATCTAACCTGTCCAGTCCCATCAGAATTTTATGTGTTTCTATGAGATCCCCTCTCATCCTTCTAAACTCCAGTGAATACAGGCCCAGTCAATTCAGTCTTTCTTCATATGTCAGTCCTGCCATCCTGGGAATCAGTCTGGTGAACCTTCGCTGCACTCCCTCAATAGCAAGAACATCCTTCCTCAGATTAGGAGACCAAAACTCAACACAATATTCCAGGTGAGGCCTCACCAAGGCCCTGTACAACTGCAGTAAGACCTCCCTGCTCCTGTATTCAAATCCCCTAGCTATGAAGGCCAACATACCATTTGTCTTCTTCACCGCCTGCTGTACCTGCATGCCCACTTTCAATGACTGATGTACCATGACACCCAGGTCTCGTTGCACCTCCCCTTTTCCTAATCTGCCGCCATTCAGATAATATTCTGCCTTTGTGTTTTTACCATAAAAGTGGATAACCACATTATATTGCATCTGCCATGCATTTGCCCACTCACCTAACCTGTCCAAGTCACCCTGCAGCCTCTTAACATCCTCCTCACAGCTCACACCACCACCCAATAAAAATCTGCCGATCTCAGTCTTGAGATTTTCAATTGACCCCCTTTTGGGGAAGAGAGTTCCAGATTCCCACTGCCCTTTGTGTGAAGAAGTGCTTCCTGATGTCACCCCTGAACAGCCTGGCTCTAATTTTAAAGTTATTCTGTTGTTCTGGATTCCCCCACCAGAGGAAACAGTTTTTATTTCTATCTACCCTATCGAATTGCTCTATTGGCCCTGAAATTCCAATGTTCCAGGTCCGTATGAAGTTTCTACAGACCCGGGAAGGCATCACAATGTGCATGCGCTGAAAACTGCCTTTTCCGATCTGTCAAGTTTCTGGCTTGACAGATCTCGCGCATATCGGGAGCGAGGACACTGGCAGGGCAAGATTTCCGATATTTACCAATATCTTGCCCTGCAAGTGTCCTTTAAAATCTTGCGCCTGAAAAAGCAGGCATACAGCGTACTTTTACAGGCGCAAGTGTTTAAAAATACACAGAAACATTTAAAAATAAAGTTATAAAAACACATTTTATTTTTAAAAACCCTCCCCACTACGGTAAGTTTAGTTTAAGGCTTAATTAAAAAGCTTAAAAAAGTTGGCAAAATATTTTTTTTATAAGAACTTTAATTTAAATGAATGTTAAATATGTGGTTTATTTTCTATTTTTGATTGTGTTTTGGGTGTGTGGGGGAGGTTTCTCATTCACAGTAATAGGAGTTGCGGACATACAGATCTCCTATTACTAAGAATGAGAAAACATACGAACCTGATTGGCTGCTGTCCCCAGCTCCCGGCCTGCGCACCGTGCCCACGTGCACGCGCTGCGACGCACAGTCACGGGAGGCCTCAGGCTCGGAAGTTCCAACGGGCACAGCAGCAACAGGTAAGTGCGCCTCTTTTTTCCCTATTTCTGTCATTTGCCCGTGGGAAGGCCTCGATCGGAATTTCAGGCCCATTAAACACCTCAATCAGATCACCCTTCAACCTTCTAAACTCAAGGAAATACAAGGTCAGTCTTTGCAACCTGTCCTCATAATCGTCGCTTCTCGTGTTTGATCAAATATCTGCCAAGACTCGCTTTCACAGTAACTCGAGTTGCTCAGTAACTGTCTCCACCTCGGACTTAATCCACGGGGATTCCAACTGAATTCCACCCTTCATGTTTTGGATCCACCCAGGATTACAGATATCTCCGAGATATTCAGCGTTCCTCCAACCACGGTTCTCGCTGCCTCCTGGGACGCAATGCTCGCCACATGCACGCTCTCGACCTCTCTCTCTGTCTCTACGCTGTCCTGGCCCGCAGTTCCATTTCAACCTTCGCCTCATCCGGCTCCTTAACCGCAAACCTTTTTCCTTCCTTTTAGGACCGAGATGAGGAGAAACTTCTTCACTCAGAGAATTGTGAACCTGTGGAATTCCCTGGCGCAGAGAGTTGTTGGGGGCCAATTCGTTGGATATATTCAAGAGGGAGTTAGATATGGCCCTTACAGCTGAAGGGATCAAGGGGTATGGAGAGAAAGCAGAAATGGAGTACTGAGGGAATGATCAGCCATGATCTTATTGAATGGCGGTGCAGGCTGGAAGGGCCGAATGGCCTACTCCTGCACCTATTTTCTATGTTTCTATGTGTCAAGGATCGTAAGCTTCAACAACTCTTGGACACCAACCTCCCTCCGGAACCTTCTTCCCCAACACTTCCCTCTGATCCCATCCCTTCTTCCAATCTCATCGCCTGCCGTGTTTTCACTATCCCCTCTGACCTTCCCCTCTCTGAGCCCGAACAATCAGTCCTCAGCAAAGGCCTGAGCTTCATTCTCTTACGCCCCACCTCAATGAATTCCGAGCTCGGCACAGCACGACACTGAGCTCTTTTTCCGCTGCCTTCCCCTCCGTGTCCACTTCTTCGGCCAGGAGTCTTCCCTCCCCACAGCTGACCCTTTCTCCCGTGTTCAGAATTCTCGCTCTCCCTGGACCCCCTCCCTCTGGCCTATTACCCTCTCTAGACCTTTTCATTGTAAACTGCCAACAGGACATTGGCCGTCTCAATTTCTCTGCTCCCCCTCACTCACTCCAACCCACCTCCCTCTGAAATTGCAGCACTCCGCTCGCTCAGATCCAACCCCAACCTTGACATCAAACCTGCTGACAAGGGTGGTGCTGTTGTTGTTTGGCAAACCAACCTCTATCTTGTAGAGGCTAACTCTCTGACACCTCCTCCTAGCTCCCCCGGACCATGATCCCACTACTGAACATCACGCCATCATTACCCAGACCGTCCCTGACCTCATCTCCTCCTGGAGATCTTCCCTCCAGTCACCAACCTCGTAGTTCCCCAACCCCGCACAGCCTGCTTCTACCTCCTTCCCAAGATCCACAAACAGGACTGCCCCGGTAGACCCATCGTTTCAGCCTGTTCTTGCCCCACAGAACTTATTTCTTCCTATCTCAACTCTATCTTTTCTCCCCTTGTCCACTCACTTCCTACCCACATCTGTGACCCCTCTGACGTCCTCCGTCACTAACAGTTTCCAGTTTCCTGGCCCCAACCGTCTCCTTTTCACCATGGATGTACAATCCCTCTGCACTTCCATCCCCCACCAGGATGGCCTGAGGGCGCTCCGCTTCTTCCTCGAGCAGAAGCCCAACCAGTGCCCATCCCCCAGCCCCATCTGGTTGAACTTGTTCTCACATTGAACAACTTCTCCTTTAACTCCACTCACTTCCTCCAAATTAAAGGTGTTGCTATGGGAACCCACATGGGTCCTAGCCCTATCCCTGTCTTTTTGTGGGATATGTGGAACATTCTTTGTTCCAGTTCCAGTCGGGTCCCCTCCCTCACCTCTTTCTCCGGTACGTTGATGACTGTATCGGTTCCATTTTCTGCTCTCGCCCTGAACTAGAAAATGTCATTCACTTTGCATCCAATTTCCACCCCTCCCCCACCTTCCCATGCTCCATCTCCGACTCTTCCCTTCCCTTCCTCGACTTCTCTGTCTCCATCTCTGGGGATAGGCTTTTGACCAGTATCCACGATAATCCCACTGACTCCCACAGCTCCCTGGACAACACTTCCTCCCACCCCGCTTCCTGTAAGGACTCCATTCCATTCTCCCAGTTTCTCCGTCTCCGTTGTATCTGCTCTGACGATGCCACCTTTCACACTAGTGCCTCTGACATGTCTTCCTTTTCCCTCAACCGAGGATTCCCCTCCGCCGTGGTTAACATGGCCCTCGACCGTGTCTCTGCTCTCACCCCTTCCCCTCCCTCTCAGAACCACGGCAGGTCTCCCCATGTCCTCACCTTTCACCCCACCAGCCTCCACGTTCAACGGATCATCCACCGCCATTTCCGCCAACTCCAGCGTGATCCCACCACCAATCACATCTCCCCCTTCCCTCCCCTCTCAGCATCTGAAGGGACCTGGTCCATCCCGCAGTCACTCCTGCACCCCCTCCTCTTCCACTGGCACCTTCCTGTGCAAGTGCAGGAGATCCAACACCTGCCCTTTGACCTCCTCCCTTCCCACTGTCCAGGGCCCCAAACACTCCTTCCCAGTGAAACAGTGATTTACTTGTACTTCTTTCGATTCAGTATACTGTATTCGCTGCTCACGATGTGGTCTCCTCTACATTGGGGAGACCAAACGCAGATTGGGTGACTGCTTTGCGGAACACCTCCGTTCAGTCCGTAAGCGTAATCCCGAGCTTCCGGTCGCCTGTCACTCCCACTCTGACCTCTCTGTCCTCGGCCTCCTACACTGGTCCAACGAAGCTCAACACAAGCTCGAGGAACATCACCTCATCTTTCGTTTAGACACTTTACAGTCTCTGGACTCAACATCGAGTTCAACAATTTCAGACCGTGACCTCTGCCCATCAAGGGACCTGGGAGTGCAGGTCCACAGATCCCTGATGGTAGCAGGCCAGGTCGATAAGGTGGTTAAGAAAGTATATGGAATACTTGTCTTTATACGTCGAGGTATGGAATACAAGAGCAGGGAGGTTATGCTTGAACTGTATAAAACACTAGTTAGGCCACAGCTGGAGTACTGCGTGCAGTTCTGATCACCACATTACAGGAAGGACGTGATTGCACTGGAGAGGGTACAGAGGAGATTTACAAGAATGTTGCCTGGATTGGAGAATTTTAGTTATGAGGAAAGATTGGAGATGCTGGGTCTGTTTTCTTTGGAACAGAGGAGGCTGAGGGGAGATCTGATTGAAGTGTATAAAATTATGAGGGGCCTGGATAGAGTGGATAGGAAGGACCTGTTTCCCTTGGCAGAGGGGTCAACAACCAGGGGGCATAGATTTAAAGTAATTGGGTGGAGGTTTAGAGGAGATATGAGGGGAAATTTCTTCACCCAGAGGGTGTTGGGGGTCTGGAACTCACGGCCTGAAATGGTGGTAGAGGCAGAAACCCTCACCACATTTAAAGGATGTGCACTTGAAGTGCCGTAATCTACAGGGCTATGGACCAAGTGTTGGAAAGTGGGATTAGGCTGGATGGCTCTTTGTTGGCCGGCGCAGACACGATGGGCCGAAATGGCCTCCTTCCGTGCGGTAAATTTCTGTGATTCGATGATTAGCAGTCCTCCAGTCCTCTGGCACCACACCTGTAGCCAGAGAGGACTGGAAAATGATGGTCAGAGCCTCTGCTATTTCCTCCTTTGCTTCTCTTAACAGCCTGGGATACATTTCATCTGGGCCTGGGGATTTAACCACTTTCAAAGCTGCTAAGCCCCTTAATATTTACTCTCTCACTATGTTTATCTCATCTAATATTTCGCACTCCTCCTCCCTCATTGCAAAGTCTGCATTGCCCGTCTCTTTTGTGAAAACAGATGCAAAGTATTCATTGAGAATCATACCCACATCTTCAGCCTCCACACACAGATTACCTGTATGGTCTCTAATAGGCCCCACTCTTTCTTAAGTTATCCTCTTGTTCGTAATGTATTTATAAAACATCTTTGGGTTTTCCCTGATTTTACTTGCCAACATTCTTTCATGCTCTCTCTTTGCTTTCCTGATATCGGTTTCAATTGCAGCCCTGCACTTTTTATACTCCTCTAGAGTTTCTGCAGTATTGAGTTCTCGGTATCTGTCGTAAGCTTCCCTTTTTTTCTTTATCTTGCCCTGTAAGTCCCTTGACATCCAGGGGGCTCTAGGTTTGTTAGTCCCACCCTTACTTTAAGGGAACATACTTGCTCTGTAGCCTCAAGATCTCCTCCTTGAATGCCTCCCACTGCTCTGACACTGATTTACCATCGAGTAGCTGTTTCCAGTCACTTTGGCCAAATCACATCTCAGCTCAGCAAAATTGGCTTTACCCCAATTGAGAACTTTTATTCCTGGTCTACCTTTGTCCTTTTCCATAACTGCCCTAACTCTTACTGAATTATGATCACTAGTGCCAAAATGCTCTCCCACTAATACCCCCTACCACCTGCCCCTCTTCATTCCCCAAAACCATGTCCAGAACCGTCCCCTCCCTTGTTGGGCTTGTTACATACTGGCTAAAGAAGTTCTCCTGAATGCAGTTTAGGAATTCCACACCCTCTGTACCCTTCACACTACATTTTTTCCAGTTAATATTCGGGTAGTTGAAATCCCCCACTATTACAGCTCTGCAGTTTTTGCACTTTACCCTTCTATCTCCCTCTGACAGTTTGGGGATCTATAGCACACTCCCAGTAGTGTGATCGCCCCTTTTTTGTTCTTCAATTCAACCCATATGGCCTTGTTTGATGACCCGTCTAACATATCATACCCCCGCACAGCTTTAATTGTTTCTTTAATCAATACTATGACCCCCTCCCTCCTCCTTTTTTATCCCCCTCTCTAGCCCATCTGAAAACCCTGTAACCAGGAATGCTGAGCTGCCATACCTGCCCCTCATTCAGCCATGACTCAGTAATGACTATAATATCGTACTCCCAAGTGTCTAACTGTGCTCACAGCTCATCTGGCTTATTCTCTACCCTCCTTACATTGAAGTATATACCATTTGGTTGTGCCAAACATCTATTTTTCAGCCCCTGATTCTAGCTTTTAACTCCAAATTTATTTAATTAACTAAATTCCCCAGCTGCCGTGGCAGGATTTGAACTCATGTCGCGGGATCATCAGTCCAGGCCTCTGGATTACTGGTCCAGTAACATAACCACTATGCTACCATATCCTGCTCTGCAATGGGGTTATATCTTTTGGTGATTGGATTGTGATCTCGCCTCTTCCACTTGTCGCTTGTCTGCCACTGTAGCCTCCGAATGACGGCCCTTTCATTCACACTTCCCCACACAACTTGCTGGATCTGTCAACGAACCTCTCCTGATGCTCGCTCGGGGCGGGGTGCAGATCCAGGGGTGCCAGTGACCACACGGTGCTGTACCCAGGTGCCAGGCAAACCCAAGGCAGCGCTCACCTGTTGTCTGCCCCCTTTCACGTTCAGCAAGGCTCGGTGCACTACGAGGGCACACCCTGGCTGGGGTGTCCCCTTCCTAACCCAGAGGTAAGGAGGTCAAAGATCGGGACCCCCATCGGCTACCCACCTGACATCAGCTAACCCAGCACTGACTGAGGACTGAGCCTGGGCAACTATTGGTCTCTCGTGCCCAGTGGGCATTGTAGTTATGTACTGAGCCATCGGTGCAATCATTAACATACACAGTCTTCTGCCCTCAACTCCTCTGTACACAATCTGATTCTGAACAGCCTTACCAAGCTCCGGAGAGGACAGCCGAGACGGATGGAGAAGGTGGTGGGGTGGCGTTGATCTCTTTCGTGTACGCAGTGACGCTGGAGGCCGGTGACGGAGACAAGATATTGACGTTACACAATGCGGCGTCATCGGAGTCGACTAAAGAAACAGATGCATGCTGTCATTAAAGGATTGTACTCACATAGGAAAGTAATCAAGCATGGATCGCAGACATGTCATTCATCAACAAACTGGCTCCTCCCACAGCCCGTGTACACGCCCATATCACAGACACTACCCACAGCCCATGTACACTCCACTATCACAGACCCTACCCACAGCCCGTGTACACTCCCCTATCACAGACACTACCCACAGCCCATGTACACTCTCCTATCACAGACACTACCCACAACCTATGTACACTCCACTATCACAGACCCTACCCACAGCCTGTGCACACTCCCCTATCACAGACACTACCCACAGCCCATGTACACTCCCCTATCACAGACACTACCCACAGCCCGTGTACACTCCCCTATCACAGACCCTACCCACAGCCCGTGTACACTCCCCTATCACAGACACTACACACAGCCCATGTACACGCCCCTATCACAGACACTACCCACAGCCCGTGCACACTCCCCTATCACAGACACTACCCACAGCCCGTGTACACTCCCCTATCACAGACACTACCCACAGCCCGTGTACACTCCCCTATCACAGACCCTACCCACAGCCCCTGCACACTCCCCTATCACGGACACTAGCCACAGCCCGTGTACACTCCCCTATCACAGACACTGCGCACGCCCCGTGTACACTCCCCTATCACAGACACTACCCACAGCCCGTGTACACTCCCCTATCACAGACACTGCGCACGGCCCGTGTACACTCCCCTATCACAGACACTATCCACAGCCCGTGTACACTCCCCTATCACAGACACTGCGCACAGCCCGTGTACACTCCCCTATCACAGACACTGCGCACAGCCCGTGTACACTCCCCTATCACGGACACTGCCCACAGCCCGTGTACACTCCCCTATCACAGACCCTACCCACAGCCCGTGTACACTCCCCTATCACATACCCTGCCCACAGCCCGTGTACACTCCCCTATCACAGACACTACCCACAGCCCATGTACACTCCCCTATACCGGACACTGCCCACAGCCCGTGTACACTCCCCTATACCGGACACTACCCACAGCCCGTGTACACTCCCCTATCACAGACACTACCCACAGCCCATGTACACTCCCCTATACCGAACACTGCCAACAGCCCGTGTACACTCCCCTATCACAGACACTACCCACAGCCCGTGTACACTCCCCTATCACAGACACTACCCACAGCCCATGTACACTCCACTATCACAGACCCAACCCACAGCCCGTGTACACTCCCCTATCACATTCACTACCCACAGCCCGTGTACACTCCCCTATCACGGACACTGCCCACAGCCCGTGTACACTCCCCTATCACAAACACTACCCACACCCATGTACACTCCCCTATACCGGACACTGCCCACAGCCCGTGTACACTACCTATCACGGACACTACCCACAGCCCGTGTACACTCCCCTATCATGGACACTACCCACAGCCCGTGTACACTCCCCTACCACAGACACTACCCACAGCCCGTGTACACTCCCCTATCACGGACACTACCCACAGCCCGTGTACACTTCCCTATCACAGACCCAATCCACAGCCCGTGTACACTCCCCTATCACAACCCTACCCATAGCCCGTGTACACTCTCCTATCACAGACCCTACCCACAGCCCGTGTACACTCCCCTATCACGGACACTACCCACAGCCCGTGTACACTCCCATATCACAGACCCTACCCACAGCCCGTGTACACTCCGCTATCACGGACCCTACCCACAGCCCGTGTACACTCCCCTATCACAGATACTACCCACAGACCGTGTACACTCCCCAATCACAGGCACTACCCACAGCCCGTGTACACTCCCTTATCACAGACACTATCCACAGCTCCTGTACACTCCCCTATCACAGACATTAGCCACAGTCCGTGTACACTCCCCTATCACGGACAGTACCCACAGTCCGTCTACACTCCCCTATCACAGACACTACCCACAGCCCGTGTACACTCCCCTATCACAGACACTGCGCACGGCCCGTGTACACACCCCTATCACAGACACTACCCACAGCCCGTGTACACTCCCCTATCACAGACACTATCCACAGCCCGTGTACACTCCCCTATCACAGACACTACCCACAGCCCGTGTACACTCCCCTATCACAGACACTACCCACAGCCCATGTACACTCCCCTATCACAGACCCTACCCACAGCCCGTGTACACTCCCCTATCACAGACACTACCCACAGCACATGTACACGCCCTTATCACAGACACTACCCACAGCCCGTGTACACTCCCCTATCACAGACACTATCCACAGCCCATGTACACGCCCCTATCACAGACACTACCCACAGCCCATGTACACTCCACTATCACAGACCTAACCCACAGCCCGTGTACACTCCCCTATCACGGACACTACCCACAGCCCATGTACACTCCCCTATACCGGACACTGCCCACAGCCCCTGTACACTCCCCTATCACAGACACTACCCACAGCCCGTGTACACTCCCCTATCACAGACCCTACCCACAGCCCATGTACACTCCACTATCACAGACCCAACCCACAGCCTGTGTACACTCCCCTATCACAGACACTACCCACAGCCCGTGTACACTCCCCTATCACGGACACTACCCACAGCCCGTGTACACTTCCCTATCACAGACCCAATCCACAGCCCGTGTACACTCCCCTATCACAACCCTACCCACAGCCCGTGTACACTCTCCTATCACAGACACTACCCACAGCCCGTGTACACTCCCCTATCACGGACACTACCCACAGCCCGTGTACACTCCCCTATCACAGACACTACCCACAGCCCGTGTACACTCCCCTATCACAGACACTACCCGCAGCCCATGTACACTCCACTATCACAGACCCAACCCACAGCCCGTGTACACTCCCCTATCACAGACACTACCCACAGTCCGTGTACACTCCCCTATCACGGACACTACCCACAGCCCGTGTACACTCCCTTATCACGGACACTATCCACAGCCCCTGTACACTCCCCTATCACAGACACTACCCACAGCCCGTGTACACTCCCCTATCACAGACACTACCCACAGCCCGTGTACACTCCCCTATCACAGACACTACCCACAGCCCATGTACACTCCCCTATCACAGACACTACCCACAGCCCGTGTACACTCCCCTATCACAGACACTACCCACAGCCCGTGTACACTCCCTTATCACGGACACTATCCACAGCCCCTGTACACTCCCCTATCACAGACACTACCCACAGCCCATGTACACTCCCCTATACCGGACACTGCCCACAGCCCGTGTACACTCCCCTATACCGGACACTACCCACAGCCCGTGTACACTCCCCTATCACAGACACTACCCACAGCCCATGTACACTCCCCTATACCGAACACTGCCAACAGCCCGTGTACACTCCCCTATCACAGACACTACCCACAGCCCGTGTACACTCCCCTATCACAGACACTACCCACAGCCCATGTACACTCCACTATCACAGACCCAACCCACAGCCCGTGTACACTCCCCTATCACAGACACTACCCACAGCCCGTGTACACTCCCCTATCACGGACACTGCCCACAGCCCGTGTACACTCCCCTATCACAAACACTACCCACACCCATGTACACTCCCCTATACCGGACACTGCCCACAGCCCGTGTACACTACCTATCACGGACACTACCCACAGCCCGTGTACACTCCCCTATCATGGACACTACCCACAGCCCGTGTACACTCCCCTACCACAGACACTACCCACAGCCCGTGTACACTCCCCTATCACGGACACTACCCACAGCCCGTGTACACTTCCCTATCACAGACCCAATCCACAGCCCGTGTACACTCCCCTATCACAACCCTACCCATAGCCCGTGTACACTCTCCTATCACAGACCCTACCCACAGCCCGTGTACACTCCCCTATCACGGACACTACCCACAGCCCGTGTACACTCCCATATCACAGACCCTACCCACAGCCCGTGTACACTCCGCTATCACGGACCCTACCCACAGCCCGTGTACACTCCCCTATCACAGATACTACCCACAGACCGTGTACACTCCCCAATCACAGGCACTACCCACAGCCCGTGTACACTCCCTTATCACAGACACTATCCACAGCTCCTGTACACTCCCCTATCACAGACATTAGCCACAGTCCGTGTACACTCCCCTATCACGGACAGTACCCACAGTCCGTCTACACTCCCCTATCACAGACACTACCCACAGCCCGTGTACACTCCCCTATCACAGACACTGCGCACGGCCCGTGTACACACCCCTATCACAGACACTACCCACAGCCCGTGTACACTCCCCTATCACAGACACTATCCACAGCCCGTGTACACTCCCCTATCACAGACACTACCCACAGCCCGTGTACACTCCCCTATCACAGACACTACCCACAGCCCATGTACACTCCCCTATCACAGACCCTACCCACAGCCCGTGTACACTCCCCTATCACAGACACTACCCACAGCCTGTGTACACTCCCCTGTCATGGACACTACCCACAGCCAGTGTACACTTCCCTATCACAGACCCTACCCACAGCCCGTGTACACTCCACTATCACAGACATTGCCCACAGCCCGTGTACACTCCCCTATCACAGACACTACCCACAGCCCGTGTACACTCCCCTATCACAGACACTACCCACAGCCCATGTACACTCCCCTATCACAGACACTACCCACAGCCCGTGTACACTCCCCTATCACAGACACTACCCACAGCCCGTGTACACTCCCTTATCACGGACACTATCCACAGCCCCTGTACACTCCCCTATCACAGACACTAGCCACAGTCCGTGTACACTCCCCTATCACGGACACTACCCACAGCCCGTGTACACTCCCCTATCACACACACTACCCGCAGCCCGTGTACACTCCCCTATCACAGACACTGCGCACGGCCCGTGTACATTCCCCTATCACAGACACTACCCACAGCCCGTGTACACTCCCCTATCACAGACACTACCCACAGCCCGTGTACATTCCCTTATCACGGACACTATCCACAGCCCTGTACACTCCCCTATCACAGACACTAGCCACAGTCCGTGTACACTCCCCTATCACAGACACTAGCCACAGTCCGTGTACACTCCCCTATCACAGACACTACCCACAGCCCGTGTACACTCCCCTATCACAGACACTACCCACAGCCCGTGTACACTCCCCTATCACAGACACTACTCACAGCCCGTGTACACTCCCCTATCACAGACACTACCCACAGCCCGTGTACACTCCCCTATCACAGACACTACCCACAGCCCGTGTACACTCCCTTATCACGGACACTATCCACAGCCCCTGTACACTCCCCTATCACAGACACTAGCCACAGTCCGTGTACACTCCCCTATCACGGACACTACCCACAGCCCGTGTACACTCCCTTATCACGGACACTATCCACAGCCCCTGTACACTCCCCTATCACAGACACTACCCACAGCCCGTGTACACTCCCCTATCACAGACACTACCCACAGCCCGTGTACACTCCCCTATCACAGACACTACCCACAGCCCATGTACACTCCCCTATCACAGACACTACCCACAGCCCGTGTACACTCCCCTATCACAGACACTACCCACAGCCCGTGTACACTCCCTTATCACGGACACTATCCACAGCCCCTGTACACTCCCCTATCACAGACACTAGCCACAGTCCGTGTACAGTCCCCTATCACGGACACTACCCACAGCCTGTGTACACTCCCCTATCACACACACTACCCGCAGCCCGTGTACACTCCCCTATCACAGACACTGCGCACGGCCCGTGTACACTCCCCTATCACAGACACTACCCACAGCCCATGTACACTCCCCATCACAGACACTACCCACAGCCCGTGTACACTCCCCTATCACAGACACTGCGCACAGCCCGTGTACACTCCCCTATCACGGACACTGCCCACAGCCCGTGTACACTCCACTATCACAGACACTACGCACAGCCCGTGTACACTCCCCTATCACAGACACTACCCACAGCCCGTGTACACTCCCCATCATGGACACTACCCACAGCCTGTCTAACTCCCCTATCACAGAACCTACCCACAGCCCGTGTACACTCCGTTATCACGGACACTATCCACAGCCCCTGTACACTCCCCTATCACAGACACGAGCCACAGTCCGTGTACACTCCCCTATCACGGACACTACCCACAGTCCGTGTACACTCCCCTATCACGGACACTACCCACAGCCCGTGTACACTCCCTTATCACGGACACTATCCACAGCCCCTGTACACTTCCCTATCACAGACACTAGCCACAGTCCGTGTACACTTCCCCATCACAGACACTAGCCACAGTCCGTGTACACTCCCCTATCACAGACACTACCCACAGCCCGTGTACACTCCCCTATCACAGACACTACCCGCAGCCCGTGTACACTCCCCTATCACGGACACTACCCACAGCCCGTGTACACTCACCTATCACAGGCACTACCCACAGCCCGTGTACACTCCCCTATCACAGACACTACCCACAGCCCGTGTACACTCCCTTAACACGGACACTATCCACAGCCCCTGTACACTCCCCTATCACAGACACTAGCCACAGTCCGTGTACACTCCCCTATCACGGACACTACCCACAGCCCGTGTACACTCCCCTATCACACACACTACCCGCAGCCCGTGTACACTCCCCTATCACAGACACTGCGCACGGCCCGTGTACACTCCCCTATCACAGACACTAGCCACAGTCCGTGTACACTCCCCTATCACAGACACTAGCCACAGTCCGTGTACACTCCCCTATCACAGACACTACCCACAGCCCGTGTGCACTCCCCTATCACAGACACTACCCACAGCCCGTGTACACTCCCTTATCACGGACACTATCCACAGCCCCTGTACACTCCCCTATCACGGACACTAGCCACAGTCCGTGTACACTCCCCTATCACGGACACTACCCACAGCCCGTGTACACTCCCCTATCACAGACACTACCCACAGCCCGTGTACACTCCCCTATCACAGACACTGCGCACGGCCCGTGTACACTCCCCTATCACAGACACTACCCACAGCCCGTGTACACTCCCCTATCACAGACACTACCCACAGCCCGTGTACACTCCCCTATCACAGACACTACCCACAGCCCGTGTACACTCCCTTATCACGGACACTATCCACAGCCCCTGTACACTCCCCTATCACAGACACTAGCCACAGTCCGTGTACACTCCCCTATCACAGACACTACCCACAGCCCGTGTACACTCCCCTATCACAGACACTACCCACAGCCCGTGTACACTCCCCTATCACAGACACTACCCACAGCCCGTGTACACTCCCCTATCACAGACACTACCCACAGCCCGTGTACACTCCCTTATCACGGACACTCTCCACAGCCCCTGTACACTCCACTATCACAGACACTAGCCACAGTCCGTGTACACTACCCTATCACGGACACTACCCACAGCCCGTGTACACTCCCTTATCACAGACACTACCCACAGCCCGTGTACACTCCCTTATCACGGACACTATCCACAGCCCCTGTACACTCCCCTATCACAGACACTAGCCACAGTCCGTGTACACTCCCCTATCACGGACACTACCCACAGCCCGTGTACACTCCCCTATCACACACACTACCCGCAGCCCGTGTACACTCCCCTATCACAGACACTGCGCACGGCCCGTGTACACTCCCCTATCACAGACACTACCCACAGCCCGTGTACACTCCCCTATCACAGACACTGCGCACAGCCCGTGTACACTCCCCTATCACAGACCCTACCCTCAGGCCGTGTACACTCCCCTATCACGGACACTACCCACAGCCCATGTACATTCCCCTATACCGGACACTGCCCACAGCCCGTGTACACTCCTCGATCACAGACCCTACCCACAGCCTGTGTACACTCCCCTGTCATGGACACTACCCACAGCCAGTGTACACTTCCCTATCACAGACCCTACCCACAGCCCGTGTACACTCCACTATCACAGACATTGCCCACAGCCCGTGTACACTCTCCTATCACAGACACTACCCACAGTCCGTGTACACTCCCCTATCACAGACACTACCCACAGCCCGTGTACACTCCCTTATCACGGACACTATCCACAGCCCCTGTACACTCCCCTATCACAGACACTGCGCACAGCCCGTGTACACTCCCCTATCACGGACACTGCCCACAGCCCGTGTACACTCCACTATCACAGACACTACGCACAGCCCGTGTACACTCCCCTATCACAGACACTACCCACAGCCCGTGTACACTCCCCATCATGGACACTACCCACAGCCTGTCTAACTCCCCTATCACAGAACCTACCCACAGCCCGTGTACACTCCGTTATCACGGACACTATCCACAGCCCCTGTACACTCCCCTATCACAGACACGAGCCACAGTCCGTGTACACTCCCCTATCACGGACACTACCCACAGCCCGTGTACACTCCCCTATCACAGACACTACCCACAGCCCGTGTACACTCCCCTATCACAGACCCAATCCACAGCCCGTGTACACTCCCCTATCACAGACACTAGCCACAGTCCGTGTACACTCCCCTATCACGGACACTACCCACAGCCCGTGTACACTCCCTTATCACGGACACTATCCACAGCCCCTGTACACTTCCCTATCACAGACACTAGCCACAGTCCGTGTACACTTCCCCATCACAGACACTAGCCACAGTCCGTGTACACTCCCCTATCACAGACACTACCCACAGCCCGTGTACACTCCCTTAACACGGACACTATCCACAGCCCCTGTACACTCCCCTATCACAGACACTAGCCACAGTCCGTGTACACTCCCCTATCACGGACACTACCCACAGCCCGTGTACACTCCCCTATCACACACACTACCCGCAGCCCGTGTACACTCCCCTATCACAGACACTGCGCACGGCCCGTGTACACTCCCCTATCACAGACACTAGCCACAGTCCGTGTACACTCCCCTATCACAGACACTAGCCACAGTCCGTGTACACTCCCCTATCACAGACACTACCCACAGCCCGTGTGCACTCCCCTATCACAGACACTACCCACAGCCCGTGTACACTCCCTTATCACGGACACTATCCACAGCCCCTGTACACTCCCCTATCACGGACACTAGCCACAGTCCGTGTACACTCCCCTATCACGGACACTACCCACAGCCCGTGTACACTCCCCTATCACAGACACTACCCACAGCCCGTGTACACTCCCCTATCACACACACTGCGCACGGCCCGTGTACACTCCCCTATCACAGACACTACCCACAGCCCGTGTACACTCCCCTATCACAGACACTACCCAGAGCCCGTGTACACTCCCCTATCACAGACACTACCCACAGCCCGTGTACACTCCCTTATCACGGACACTATCCACAGCCCCTGTACACTCCCCTATCACAGACACTAGCCACAGTCCGTGTACACTCCCCTATCACAGACACTACCCACAGCCCGTGTACACTCCCCTATCACAGACACTACCCACAGCCCGTGTACACTCCCCTATCACAGACACTACCCACAGCCCGTGTACACTCCCCTATCACAGACACTACCCACAGCCCGTGTACACTCCCTTATCACGGACACTCTCCACAGCCCCTGTACACTCCACTATCACAGACACTAGCCACAGTCCGTGTACACTACCCTATCACGGACACTACCCACAGCCCGTGTACACTCCCTTATCACAGACACTACCCACAGCCCGTGTACACTCCCTTATCACGGACACTATCCACAGCCCCTGTACACTCCCCTATCACAGACACTAGCCACAGTCCGTGTACACTCCCCTATCACGGACACTACCCACAGCCCGTGTACACTCCCCTATCACACACACTACCCGCAGCCCGTGTACACTCCCCTATCACAGACACTGCGCACGGCCCGTGTACACTCCCCTATCACAGACACTACCCACAGCCCGTGTACACTCCCCTATCACAGACACTGCGCACAGCCCGTGTACACTCCGCTATCACAGACCCTACCCTCAGGCCGTGTACACTCCCCTATCACGGACACTACCCACAGCCCATGTACATTCCCCTATACCGGACACTGCCCACAGCCCGTGTACACTCCTCGATCACAGACCCTACCCACAGCCTGTGTACACTCCCCTGTCATGGACACTACCCACAGCCAGTGTACACTTCCCTATCACAGACCCTACCCACAGCCCGTGTACACTCCACTATCACAGACATTGCCCACAGCCCGTGTACACTCTCCTATCACAGACACTACCCACAGCCCGTGTACACTCCCCTATCACGGACACTACCCACAGCCCGTGTACACTCCCCTATCACAGACACTACCCACAGCCCGTGTACACTCCCCTATCACAGACACTACCCACAGTCCGTGTACACTCCCCTATCACAGACACGACCCACAGCCCGTGTACACTCCCTTATCACGGACACTATCCACAGCCCCTGTACACTCCCCTATCACAGACACTAGCCACAGTCCGTGTACACTCCCCTATCACAGACACTAGCCACAGTCCGTGTACACTCCCCTATCACAGACACTACCCACAGCCCGTGTACACTCCCCTATCACAGACACTACCCACAGCCCGTGTACACTCCCCTATCACAGACACTACCCACAGCCCGTGTACACTCCCCTATCACAGACACTACCCACAGCCCGTGTACACTCCCCTATCACAGACACTACCCACAGCCCGTGTACACTCCCTTATCACGGACACTATCCACAGCCCCTGTACACTCCCCTATCACAGACACTAGCCACAGTCCGTGTACACTCCCCTATCACGGACACTACCCACAGCCCGTGTACACTCCCTTATCACGGACACTATCCACAGCCCCTGTACACTCCCCTATCACAGACACTACCCACAGCCCGTGTACACTCCCCTATCACAGACACTACCCACAGCCCGTGTACACTCCCCTATCACAGACACTACCCACAGCCCATGTACACTCCCCTATCACAGACACTACCCACAGCCCGTGTACACTCCCCTATCACAGACACTACCCACAGCCCGTGTACACTCCCTTATCACGGACACTATCCACAGCCCCTGTACACTCCCCTATCACAGATACTAGCCACAGTCCGTGTACACTCCCCTATCACGGACACTACCCACAGCCCGTGTACACTCCCCTATCACACACACTACCCGCAGCCCGTGTACACTCCCCTATCACAGACACTGCGCACGGCCCGTGTACATTCCCCTATCACAGACACTACCCACAGCCCGTGTACACTCCCCTATCACAGACACTATCCACAGCCCGTGTACACTCCCCTATCACAGACACTACCCACAGCCCGTGTACACTCCCCTATCACAGACACTACCCACAGCCCGTGTACACTCCCCTATCACAGACACTACCCACAGCCCGTGTACACTCCCCTATCACAGACACTACCCACAGCCCGTGTACACTCCCCTATCACAGACACTACCCACAGCCCGTGTACACTCCCTTATCACGGACACTATCCACAGCCCCTGTACACTCCCCTATCACAGACACTAGCCACAGTCCGTGTACACTCCCCTATCACGGACACTACCCACAGCCCGTGTACACTCCCTTATCACGGACACTATCCACAGCCCCTGTACACTCCCCTATCACAGACACTACCCACAGCCCGTGTACACTCCCCTATCACAGACACTACCCACAGCCCGTGTACACTCCCCTATCACAGACACTACCCACAGCCCGTGTACACTCCCCTATCACACACACTGCGCACGGCCCGTGTACACTCCCCTATCACAGACACTACCCACAGCCCGTGTACACTCCCCTATCACAGACACTACCCAGAGCCCGTGTACACTCCCCTATCACAGACACTACCCACAGCCCGTGTACACTCCCTTATCACGGACACTATCCACAGCCCTGTACACTCCCCTATCACAGACACTAGCCACAGTCCGTGTACACTCCCCTATCACAGACACTACCCACAGCCCGTGTACACTCCCCTATCACAGACACTACCCACAGCCCGTGTACACTCCCCTATCACAGACACTACCCACAGCCCGTGTACACTCCCCTATCACAGACACTACCCACAGCCCGTGTACACTCCCTTATCACGGACACTCTCCACAGCCCCTGTACACTCCACTATCACAGACACTAGCCACAGTCCGTGTACACTACCCTATCACGGACACTACCCACAGCCCGTGTACACTCCCTTATCACAGACACTACCCACAGCCCGTGTACACTCCCTTATCACGGACACTATCCACAGCCCCTGTACACTCCCCTATCACAGACACTAGCCACAGTCCGTGTACACTCCCCTATCACGGACACTACCCACAGCCCGTGTACACTCCCCTATCACACACACTACCCGCAGCCCGTGTACACTCCCCTATCACAGACACTGCGCACGGCCCGTGTACACTCCCCTATCACAGACACTACCCACAGCCCGTGTACACTCCCCTATCACAGACACTGCGCACAGCCCGTGTACACTCCGCTATCACAGACCCTACCCTCAGGCCGTGTACACTCCCCTATCACGGACACTACCCACAGCCCATGTACATTCCCCTATACCGGACACTGCCCACAGCCCGTGTACACTCCTCGATCACAGACCCTACCCACAGCCTGTGTACACTCCCCTGTCATGGACACTACCCACAGCCAGTGTACACTTCCCTATCACAGACCCTACCCACAGCCCGTGTACACTCCACTATCACAGACATTGCCCACAGCCCGTGTACACTCTCCTATCACAGACACTACCCACAGCCCGTGTACACTCCCCTATCACGGACACTACCCACAGCCCGTGTACACTCCCCTATCACAGACACTACCCACAGCCCGTGTACACTCCCCTATCACAGACACTACCCACAGTCCGTGTACACTCCCCTATCACAGACACGACCCACAGCCCGTGTTCACTCCCTTATCACGGACACTATCCACAGCCCCTGTACACTCCCCTATCACAGACACTAGCCACAGTCCGTGTACACTCCCCTATCACAGACACTAGCCACAGTCCGTGTACACTCCCCTATCACAGACACTACCCACAGCCCGTGTACACTCCCCTATCACAGACACTACCCACAGCCCGTGTACACTCCCCTATCACAGACACTACCCACAGCCCGTGTACACTCCCCTATCACAGACACTACCCACAGCCCGTGTACACTCCCCTATCACAGACACTACCCACAGCCCGTGTACACTCCCTTATCACGGACACTATCCACAGCCCCTGTACACTCCCCTATCACAGACACTAGCCACAGTCCGTGTACACTCCCCTATCACGGACACTACCCACAGCCCGTGTACACTCCCTTATCACGGACACTATCCACAGCCCCTGTACACTCCCCTATCACAGACACTACCCACAGCCCGTGTACACTCCCCTATCACAGACACTACCCACAGCCCGTGTACACTCCCCTATCACAGACACTACCCACAGCCCATGTACACTCCCCTATCACAGACACTACCCACAGCCCGTGTACACTCCCCTATCACAGACACTACCCACAGCCCGTGTACACTCCCTTATCACGGACACTATCCACAGCCCCTGTACACTCCCCTATCACAGATACTAGCCACAGTCCGTGTACACTCCCCTATCACGGACACTACCCACAGCCCGTGTACACTCCCCTATCACACACACTACCCGCAGCCCGTGTACACTCCCCTATCACAGACACTGCGCACGGCCCGTGTACATTCCCCTATCACAGACACTACCCACAGCCCGTGTACACTCCCCTATCACAGACACTATCCACAGCCCGTGTACACTCCCCTATCACAGACACTACCCACAGCCCGTGTACACTCCCCTATCACAGACACTACCCACAGCCCGTGTACACTCCCCTATCACAGACACTACCCACAGCCCGTGTACACTCCCCTATCACAGACACTACCCACAGCCCGTGTACACTCCCCTATCACAGACACTACCCACAGCCCGTGTACACTCCCTTATCACGGACACTATCCACAGCCCCTGTACACTCCCCTATCACAGACACTAGCCACAGTCCGTGTACACTCCCCTATCACGGACACTACCCACAGCCCGTGTACACTCCCTTATCACGGACACTATCCACAGCCCCTGTACACTCCCCTATCACAGACACTACCCACAGCCCGTGTACACTCCCCTATCACAGACACTACCCACAGCCCGTGTACACTCCCCTATCACAGACACTACCCACAGCCCATGTACACTCCCCTATCACAGACACTACCCACAGCCCGTGTACACTCCCCTATCACAGACACTACCCACAGCCCGTGTACACTCCCTTATCACGGACACTATCCACAGCCCCTGTACACTCCCCTATCACAGATACTAGCCACAGTCCGTGTACACTCCCCTATCACGGACACTACCCACAGCCCGTGTACACTCCCCTATCACACACACTACCCGCAGCCCGTGTACACTCCCCAATCACAGACACTGCGCACGGCCCGTGTACATTCCCCTATCACAGACACTACCCACAGCCCGTGTACACTCCCCTATCACAGACACTATCCACAGCCCGTGTACACTCCGCTATCACAGACACTACCCACAGCCCGTGTACATTCCCTTATCACGGACACTATCCACAGCCCTGTACACTCCCCTATCACAGACACTAGCCACAGTCCGTGTACACTCCCCTATCACAGACACTACCCACAGCCCGTGTACACTCCCCTATCACAGACACTACCCACAGCCCGTGTACACTCCCCTATCACAGACACTACCCACAGCCCGTGTACACTCCCCTATCACAGACACTACCCACAGCCCGTGTACACTCCCTTATCACGGACACTCTCCACAGCCCCTGTACACTCCACTATCACAGACACTAGCCACAGTCCGTGTACACTACCCTATCACGGACACTACCCACAGCCCGTGTACACTCCCTTATCACAGACACTACCCACAGCCCGTGTACACTCCCTTATCACGGACACTATCCACAGCCCCTGTACACTCCCCTATCACAGACACTAGCCACAGTCCGTGTACACTCCCCTATCACGGACACTACCCACAGCCCGTGTACACTCCCCTATCACACACACTACCCGCAGCCCGTGTACACTCCCCTATCACAGACACTGCGCACGGCCCGTGTACACTCCCCTATCACAGACACTACCCACAGCCCGTGTACACTCCCCTATCACAGACACTGCGCACAGCCCGTGTACACTCCCCTATCACAGACCCTACCCTCAGGCCGTGTACACTCCCCTATCACGGACACTACCCACAGCCCATGTACATTCCCCTATACCGGACACTGCCCACAGCCCGTGTACACTCCTCGATCACAGACCCTACCCACAGCCTGTGTACACTCCCCTGTCATGGACACTACCCACAGCCAGTGTACACTTCCCTATCACAGACCCTACCCACAGCCCGTGTACACTCCCTTATCACGGACACTATCCACAGCCCCTGTACACTCCCCTATCACAGACACTACCCACAGCCCGTGTACACTCCCCTATCACAGACACTACCCACAGCCCGTGTACACTCCCCTATCACAGACACTACCCACAGCCCATGTACACTCCCCTATCACAGACACTACCCACAGCCCGTGTACACTCCCCTATCACAGACACTACCCACAGCCCGTGTACACTCCCTTATCACGGACACTATCCACAGCCCCTGTACACTCCCCTATCACAGTCACTAGCCACAGTCCGTGTACAGTCCCCTATCACGGACACTACCCACAGCCTGTGTACACTCCCCTATCACACACACTACCCGCAGCCCGTGTACACTCCCCTATCACAGACACTGCGCACGGCCCGTGTACACTCCCCTATCACAGACACTACCCACAGCCCATGTACACTCCCCATCACAGACACTACCCACAGCCCGTGTACACTCCCCTATCACAGACACTGCGCACAGCCCGTGTACACTCCCCTATCACGGACACTGCCCACAGCCCGTGTACACTCCACTATCACAGACACTACGCACAGCCCGTGTACACTCCCCTATCACAGACACTACCCACAGCCCGTGTACACTCCCCATCATGGACACTACCCACAGCCTGTCTAACTCCCCTATCACAGAACCTACCCACAGCCCGTGTACACTCCGTTATCACGGACACTATCCACAGCCCCTGTACACTCCCCTATCACAGACACGAGCCACAGTCCGTGTACACTCCCCTATCACGGACACTACCCACAGCCCGTGTACACTCCCCTATCACAGACACTACCCACAGCCCGTGTACACTCCCCTATCACAGACCCAATCCACAGCCCGTGTACACTCCCCTATCACAGACACTAGCCACAGTCCGTGTACACTCCCCTATCACGGACACTACCCACAGCCCGTGTACACTCCCTTATCACGGACACTATCCACAGCCCCTGTACACTTCCCTATCACAGACACTAGCCACAGTCCGTGTACACTTCCCCATCACAGACACTAGCCACAGTCCGTGTACACTCCCCTATCACAGACACTACCCACAGCCCGTGTACACTCCCCTATCACAGACACTACCCGCAGCCCGTGTACACTCCCCTATCACGGACACTACCCACAGCCCGTGTACACTCCCCTATCACAGACACTACCCACAGCCCGTGTACACTCCCCTATCACAGACACTACCCACAGCCCGTGTACACTCCCTTAACACGGACACTATCCACAGCCCCTGTACACTCCCCTATCACAGACACTAGCCACAGTCCGTGTACACTCCCCTATCACGGACACTACCCACAGCCCGTGTACACTCCCCTATCACACACACTACCCGCAGCCCGTGTACACTCCCCTATCACAGACACTGCGCACGGCCCGTGTACACTCCCCTATCACAGACACTAGCCACAGTCCGTGTACACTCCCCTATCACAGACACTAGCCACAGTCCGTGTACACTCCCCTATCACAGACACTACCCACAGCCCGTGTGCACTCCCCTATCACAGACACTAGCCACAGTCCGTGTACACTCCCTTATCACGGACACTATCCACAGCCCCTGTACACTCCCCTATCACGGACACTAGCCACAGTCCGTGTACACTCCCCTATCACGGACACTACCCACAGCCCGTGTACACTCCCCTATCACACACACTACCCACAGCCCGTGTACACTCCCCTATCACAGACACTGCGCACGGCCCGTGTACACTCCCCTATCACAGACACTACCCACAGCCCCTGTACACTCCCCTATCACAGACACTACCCACAGCCCGTGTACACTCCCCTATCACAGACACTACCCACAGCCCGTGTACACTCCCTTATCACGGACACTATCCACAGCCCCTGTACACTCCCCTATCACAGACACTACCCACAGCCCGTGTACACTCCCCTATCACAGACACTACCCACAGCCCGTGTACACTCCCCTATCACAGACACTACCCACAGCCCGTGTACACTCCCCTATCACAGACACTACCCACAGCCCGTGTACACTCCCTTATCACGGACACTCTCCACAGCCCCTGTACACTCCACTATCACAGACACTAGCCACAGTCCGTGTACACTACCCTATCACGGACACTACCCACAGCCCGTGTACACTCCCTTATCACAGACACTACCCACAGCCCGTGTACACTCCCTTATCACGGACACTATCCACAGCCCCTGTACACTCCCCTATCACAGACACTAGCCACAGTCCGTGTACACTCCCCTATCACGGACACTACCCACAGCCCGTGTACACTCCCCTATCACACACACTACCCGCAGCCCGTGTACACTCCCCTATCACAGACACTGCGCACGGCCCGTGTACACTCCCCTATCACAGACACTACCCACAGCCCGTGTACACTCCCCTATCACAGACACTGCGCACAGCCCGTGTACACTCCCCTATCACAGACCCTACCCTCAGGCCGTGTACACTCCCCTATCACGGACACTACCCACAGCCCATGTACATTCCCCTATACCGGACACTGCCCACAGCCCGTGTACACTCCTCGATCACAGACCCTACCCACAGCCTGTGTACACTCCCCTGTCATGGACACTACCCACAGCCAGTGTACACTTCCCTATCACAGACCCTACCCACAGCCCGTGTACACTCCACTATCACAGACATTGCCCACAGCCCGTGTACACTCTCCTATCACAGACACTACCCACAGCCCGTGTACACTCCCCTATCACGGACACTACCCACAGCCCGTGTACACTCCCCTATCACAGACACTACCCACAGCCCGTGTACACTCCCCTATCACAGACACTACCCACAGTCCGTGTACACTCCCCTATCACAGACACTACCCACAGCCCGTGTACACTCCCTTATCACGGACACTATCCACAGCCCCTGTACACTCCCCTATCACAGACACTAGCCACAGTCCGTGTACACTCCCCTATCACAGACACTAGCCACAGTCCGTGTACACTCCCCTATCACAGACACTACCCACAGCCCGTGTACACTCCCCTATCACAGACACTACCCACAGCCCGTGTACACTCCCCTATCACAGACACTACCCACAGCCCGTGTACACTCCCCTATCACAGACACTACCCACAGCCCGTGTACACTCCCCTATCACAGACACTACCCACAGCCCGTGTACACTCCCTTATCACGGACACTATCCACAGCCCCTGTACACTCCCCTATCACAGACACTAGCCACAGTCCGTGTACACTCCCCTATCACGGACACTACCCACAGCCCGTGTACACTCCCTTATCACGGACACTATCCACAGCCCCTGTACACTCCCCTATCACAGACACTACCCACAGCCCGTGTACACTCCCCTATCACAGACACTACCCACAGCCCGTGTACACTCCCCTATCACAGACACTACCCACAGCCCATGTACACTCCCCTATCACAGACACTACCCACAGCCCGTGTACACTCCCCTATCACAGACACTACCCACAGCCCGTGTACACTCCCTTATCACGGACACTATCCACAGCCCCTGTACACTCCCCTATCACAGATACTAGCCACAGTCCGTGTACACTCCCCTATCACGGACACTACCCACAGCCCGTGTACACTCCCCTATCACACACACTACCCGCAGCCCGTGTACACTCCCCTATCACAGACACTGCGCACGGCCCGTGTACATTCCCCTATCACAGACACTACCCACAGCCCGTGTACACTCCCCTATCACAGACACTATCCACAGCCCGTGTACACTCCCCTATCACAGACACTACCCACAGCCCGTGTACACTCCCCTATCACAGACACTAGCCACAGTCCGTGTACACTCCCTTATCACAGACACTACCCACAGCCCGTGTACACTCCCCTATCACAGACACTACCCACAGCCCGTGTACACTCCCCTATCACAGACACTACCCACAGCCCGTGTACACTCCCTTATCACGGACACTATCCACAGCCCCTGTACACTCCCCTATCACAGACACTAGCCACAGTCCGTGTACACTCCCCTATCACGGACACTACCCACAGCCCGTGTACACTCCCTTATCACGGACACTATCCACAGCCCCTGTACACTCCCCTATCACAGACACTACCCACAGCCCGTGTACACTCCCCTATCACAGACACTACCCACAGCCCGTGTACACTCCCCTATCACAGACACTACCCACAGCCCATGTACACTCCCCTATCACAGACACTACCCACAGCCCGTGTACACTCCCCTATCACAGACACTACCCACAGCCCGTGTACACTCCCTTATCACGGACACTATCCACAGCCCCTGTACACTCCCCTATCACAGATACTAGCCACAGTCCGTGTACACTCCCCTATCACGGACACTACCCACAGCCCGTGTACACTCCCCTATCACACACACTACCCGCAGCCCGTGTACACTCCCCTATCACAGACACTGCGCACGGCCCGTGTACATTCCCCTATCACAGACACTACCCACAGCCCGTGTACACTCCCCTATCACAGACACTATCCACAGCCCGTGTACACGCCCCTATCACAGACACTACCCACAGCCCGTGTACATTCCCTTATCACGGACACTATCCACAGCCCTGTACACTCCCCTATCACAGACACTAGCCACAGTCCGTGTACACTCCCCTATCACAGACACTACCCACAGCCCGTGTACACTCCCCTATCACAGACACTACCCACAGCCCGTGTACACTCCCCTATCACAGACACTACCCACAGCCCGTGTACACTCCCCTATCACAGACACTACCCACAGCCCGTGTACACTCCCTTATCACGGACACTCTCCACAGCCCCTGTACACTCCACTATCACAGACACTAGCCACAGTCCGTGTACACTACCCTATCACGGACACTACCCACAGCCCGTGTACACTCCCTTATCACAGACACTACCCACAGCCCGTGTACACTCCCTTATCACGGACACTATCCACAGCCCCTGTACACTCCCCTATCACAGACACTAGCCACAGTCCGTGTACACTCCCCTATCACGGACACTACCCACAGCCCGTGTACACTCCCCTATCACACACACTACCCGCAGCCCGTGTACACTCCCCTATCACAGACACTGCGCACGGCCCGTGTACACTCCCCTATCACAGACACTACCCACAGCCCGTGTACACTCCCCTATCACAGACACTGCGCACAGCCCGTGTACACTCCCCTATCACAGACCCTACCCTCAGGCCGTGTACACTCCCCTATCACGGACACTACCCACAGCCCATGTACATTCCCCTATACCGGACACTGCCCACAGCCCGTGTACACTCCTCGATCACAGACCCTACCCACAGCCTGTGTACACTCCCCTGTCATGGACACTACCCACAGCCAGTGTACACTTCCCTATCACAGACCCTACCCACAGCCCGTGTAAACTCCACTATCACAGACATTGCCCACAGCCCGTGTACACTCCCCTATCACAGACACTAGCCACAGTCCGTGTACACTCCCCTATCACAGACACTACCCACAGCCCGTGTACACTCCCCTATCACAGACACTACCCACAGCCCGTGTACACTCCCCTATCACAGACACTACCCACAGCCCGTGTACACTCCCCTATCACAGACACTACCCACAGCCCGTGTACACTCCCTTATCACGGACACTCTCCACAGCCCCTGTACACTCCACTATCACAGACACTAGCCACAGTCCGTGTACACTACCCTATCACGGACACTACCCACAGCCCGTGTACACTCCCTTATCACAGACACTACCCACAGCCCGTGTACACTCCCTTATCACGGACACTATCCACAGCCCCTGTACACTCCCCTATCACAGACACTAGCCACAGTCCGTGTACACTCCCCTATCACGGACACTACCCACAGCCCGTGTACACTCCCCTATCACACACACTACCCGCAGCCCGTGTACACTCCCCTATCACAGACACTGCGCACGGCCCGTGTACACTCCCCTATCACAGACACTACCCACAGCCCGTGTACACTCCCCTATCACAGACACTGCGCACAGCCCGTGTACACTCCCCTATCACAGACCCTACCCTCAGGCCGTGTACACTCCCCTATCACGGACACTACCCACAGCCCATGTACATTCCCCTATACCGCACACTGCCCACAGCCCGTGTACACTCCTCGATCACAGACCCTACCCACAGCCTGTGTACACTCCCCTGTCATGGACACTACCCACAGCCAGTGTACACTTCCCTATCACAGACCCTACCCACAGCCCGTGTACACTCCACTATCACAGACATTGCCCACAGCCCGTGTACACTCCCCTATCACAGACACTACCCACAGCCCGTGTACACTCCCCTATCACGGACACTACCCACAGTCCGTGTACACTCCCCTATCACAGACACTACCCACAGCCCGTGTACACTCCCTTATCACGGACACTATCCACAGCCCCTGTACACTCCCCTATCACAGACACTAGCCACAGTCCGTGTACACTCCCCTATCACAGACACTAGCCACAGTCTGTGTACACTCCCCTATCACAGACACTACCCACAGCCCGTGTACACTCCCCTATCACAGACACTACCCACAGCCCGTGTACACTCCCCTATCACAGACACTACCCACAGCCCGTGTACACTCCCCTATCACAGACACTACCCACAGCCCGTGTACACTCCCCTATCACAGACACTACCCACAGCCCGTGTACACTCCCTTATCACGGACACTATCCACAGCCCCTGTACACTCCCCTATCACAGACACTAGCCACAGTCCGTGTACACTCCCCTATCACGGACACTACCCACAGCCCGTGTACACTCCCTTATCACGGACACTATCCACAGCCCCTGTACACTCCCCTATCACAGACACTACCCACAGCCCGTGTACACTCCCCTATCACAGACACTACCCACAGCCCGTGTACACTCCCCTATCACAGACACTACCCACAGCCCATGTACACTCCCCTATCACAGACACTACCCACAGCCCGTGTACACTCCCCTATCACAGACACTACCCACAGCCCGTGTACACTCCCTTATCACGGACACTATCCACAGCCCCTGTACACTCCCCTATCACAGACACTACCCACAGCCCGTGTACACTCCCCTATCACAGACACTACCCACAGCCCGTGTACACTCCCCTATCACAGACACTACCCACAGCCCATGTACACTCCCCTATCACAGACACTACCCACAGCCCGTGTACACTCCCCTATCACAGACACTACCCACAGCCCGTGTACACTCCCTTATCACGGACACTATCCACAGCCCCTGTACACTCCCCTATCACAGATACTAGCCACAGTCCGTGTACACTCCCCTATCACGGACACTACCCACAGCCCGTGTACACTCCCCTATCACAGACACTACCCACAGCCCGTGTACACTCCCCTATCACAGACACTACCCACAGCCCGTGTACACTCCCCTATCACACACACTACCCGCAGCCCGTGTACACTCCCCTATCACAGACACTGCGCACGGCCCGTGTACATTCCCCTATCACAGACACTACCCACAGCCCGTGTACACTCCCCTATCACAGACACTATCCACAGCCCGTGTACACTCCCCTATCACAGACACTACCCACAGCCCGTGTACACTCCCCTATCACAGACACTACCCACAGCCCGTGTACACTCCCCTATCACAGACACTACCCACAGCCCGTGTACACTCCCCTATCACAGACACTACCCACAGCCCGTGTACACTCCCCTATCACAGACACTACCCACAGCCCGTGTACACTCCCTTATCACGGACACTATCCACAGCCCCTGTACACTCCCCTATCACAGACACTAGCCACAGTCCGTGTACACTCCCCTATCACGGACACTACCCACAGCCCGTGTACACTCCCTTATCACGGACACTATCCACAGCCCCTGTACACTCCCCTATCACAGACACTACCCACAGCCCGTGTACACTCCCCTATCACAGACACTACCCACAGCCCGTGTACACTCCCCTATCACAGACACTACCCACAGCCCATGTACACTCCCCTATCACAGACACTACCCACAGCCCGTGTACACTCCCCTATCACAGACACTACCCACAGCCCGTGTACACTCCCTTATCACGGACACTATCCACAGCCCCTGTACACTCCCCTATCACAGATACTAGCCACAGTCCGTGTACACTCCCCTATCACGGACACTACCCACAGCCCGTGTACACTCCCCTATCACACACACTACCCGCAGCCCGTGTACACTCCCCAATCACAGACACTGCGCACGGCCCGTGTACATTCCCCTATCACAGACACTACCCACAGCCCGTGTACACTCCCCTATCACAGACACTATCCACAGCCCGTGTACACTCCCCTATCACAGACACTACCCACAGCCCGTGTACATTCCCTTATCACGGACACTATCCACAGCCCTGTACACTCCCCTATCACAGACACTAGCCACAGTCCGTGTACACTCCCCTATCACAGACACTACCCACAGCCCGTGTACACTCCCCTATCACAGACACTACCCACAGCCCGTGTACACTCCCCTATCACAGACACTACCCACAGCCCGTGTACACTCCCCTATCACAGACACTACCCACAGCCCGTGTACACTCCCTTATCACGGACACTCTCCACAGCCCCTGTACACTCCACTATCACAGACACTAGCCACAGTCCGTGTACACTACCCTATCACGGACACTACCCACAGCCCGTGTACACTCCCTTATCACAGACACTACCCACAGCCCGTGTACACTCCCTTATCACGGACACTATCCACAGCCCCTGTACACTCCCCTATCACAGACACTAGCCACAGTCCGTGTACACTCCCCTATCACGGACACTACCCACAGCCCGTGTACACTCCCCTATCACACACACTACCCGCAGCCCGTGTACACTCCCCTATCACAGACACTGCGCACGGCCCGTGTACACTCCCCTATCACAGACACTACCCACAGCCCGTGTACACTCCCCTATCACAGACACTGCGCACAGCCCGTGTACACTCCCCTATCACAGACCCTACCCTCAGGCCGTGTACACTCCCCTATCACGGACACTACCCACAGCCCATGTACATTCCCCTATACCGGACACTGCCCACAGCCCGTGTACACTCCTCGATCACAGACCCTACCCACAGCCTGTGTACACTCCCCTGTCATGGACACTACCCACAGCCAGTGTACACTTCCCTATCACAGACCCTACCCACAGCCCGTGTACACTCCCTTATCACGGACACTATCCACAGCCCCTGTACACTCCCCTATCACAGACACTACCCACAGCCCGTGTACACTCCCCTATCACAGACACTACCCACAGCCCGTGTACACTCCCCTATCACAGACACTACCCACAGCCCATGTACACTCCCCTATCACAGACACTACCCACAGCCCGTGTACACTCCCCTATCACAGACACTACCCACAGCCCGTGTACACTCCCTTATCACGGACACTATCCACAGCCCCTGTACACTCCCCTATCACAGTCACTAGCCACAGTCCGTGTACAGTCCCCTATCACGGACACTACCCACAGCCTGTGTACACTCCCCTATCACACACACTACCCGCAGCCCGTGTACACTCCCCTATCACAGACACTGCGCACGGCCCGTGTACACTCCCCTATCACAGACACTACCCACAGCCCATGTACACTCCCCATCACAGACACTACCCACAGCCCGTGTACACTCCCCTATCACAGACACTGCGCACAGCCCGTGTACACTCCCCTATCACGGACACTGCCCACAGCCCGTGTACACTCCACTATCACAGACACTACGCACAGCCCGTGTACACTCCCCTATCACAGACACTACCCACAGCCCGTGTACACTCCCCATCATGGACACTACCCACAGCCTGTCTAACTCCCCTATCACAGAACCTACCCACAGCCCGTGTACACTCCGTTATCACGGACACTATCCACAGCCCCTGTACACTCCCCTATCACAGACACGAGCCACAGTCCGTGTACACTCCCCTATCACGGACACTACCCACAGCCCGTGTACACTCCCCTATCACAGACACTACCCACAGCCCGTGTACACTCCCCTATCACAGACCCAATCCACAGCCCGTGTACACTCCCCTATCACAGACACTAGCCACAGTCCGTGTACACTCCCCTATCACGGACACTACCCACAGCCCGTGTACACTCCCTTATCACGGACACTATCCACAGCCCCTGTACACTTCCCTATCACAGACACTAGCCACAGTCCGTGTACACTTCCCCATCACAGACACTAGCCACAGTCCGTGTACACTCCCCTATCACAGACACTACCCACAGCCCGTGTACACTCCCCTATCACAGACACTACCCGCAGCCCGTGTACACTCCCCTATCACGGACACTACCCACAGCCCGTGTACACTCCCCTATCACAGACACTACCCACAGCCCGTGTACACTCCCCTATCACAGACACTACCCACAGCCCGTGTACACTCCCTTAACACGGACACTATCCACAGCCCCTGTACACTCCCCTATCACAGACACTAGCCACAGTCCGTGTACACTCCCCTATCACGGACACTACCCACAGCCCGTGTACACTCCCCTATCACACACACTACCCGCAGCCCGTGTACACTCCCCTATCACAGACACTGCGCACGGCCCGTGTACACTCCCCTATCACAGACACTAGCCACAGTCCGTGTACACTCCCCTATCACAGACACTAGCCACAGTCCGTGTACACTCCCCTATCACACACACTACCCACAGCCCGTGTGCACTCCCCTATCACAGACACTACCCACAGCCCGTGTACACTCCCTTATCACGGACACTATCCACAGCCCCTGTACACTCCCCTATCACGGACACTAGCCACAGTCCGTGTACACTCCCCTATCACGGACACTACCCACAGCCCGTGTACACTCCCCTATCACACACACTACCCACAGCCCGTGTACACTCCCCTATCACAGACACTGCGCACGGCCCGTGTACACTCCCCTATCACAGACACTACCCACAGCCCGTGTACACTCCCCTATCACAGACACTACCCACAGCCCGTGTACACTCCCCTATCACAGACACTACCCACAGCCCGTGTACACTCCCTTATCACGGACACTATCCACAGCCCCTGTACACTCCCCTATCACAGACACTACCCACAGCCCGTGTACACTCCCCTATCACAGACACTACCCACAGCCCGTGTACACTCCCCTATCACAGACACTACCCACAGCCCGTGTACACTCCCCTATCACAGACACTACCCACAGCCCGTGTACACTCCCTTATCACGGACACTCTCCACAGCCCCTGTACACTCCACTATCACAGACACTAGCCACAGTCCGTGTACACTACCCTATCACGGACACTACCCACAGCCCGTGTACACTCCCTTATCACAGACACTACCCACAGCCCGTGTACACTCCCTTATCACGGACACTATCCACAGCCCCTGTACACTCCCCTATCACAGACACTAGCCACAGTCCGTGTACACTCCCCTATCACGGACACTACCCACAGCCCGTGTACACTCCCCTATCACACACACTACCCGCAGCCCGTGTACACTCCCCTATCACAGACACTGCGCACGGCCCGTGTACACTCCCCTATCACAGACACTACCCACAGCCCGTGTACACTCCCCTATCACAGACACTGCGCACAGCCCGTGTACACTCCCCTATCACAGACCCTACCCTCAGGCCGTGTACACTCCCCTATCACGGACACTACCCACAGCCCATGTACATTCCCCTATACCGGACACTGCCCACAGCCCGTGTACACTCCTCGATCACAGACCCTACCCACAGCCTGTGTACACTCCCCTGTCATGGACACTACCCACAGCCAGTGTACACTTCCCTATCACAGACCCTACCCACAGCCCGTGTACACTCCACTATCACAGACATTGCCCACAGCCCGTGTACACTCTCCTATCACAGACACTACCCACAGCCCGTGTACACTCCCCTATCACGGACACTACCCACAGCCCGTGTACACTCCCCTATCACAGACACTACCCACAGCCCGTGTACACTCCCCTATCACAGACACTACCCACAGTCCGTGTACACTCCCCTATCACAGACACTACCCACAGCCCGTGTACACTCCCTTATCACGGACACTATCCACAGCCCCTGTACACTCCCCTATCACAGACACTAGCCACAGTCCGTGTACACTCCCCTATCACAGACACTAGCCACAGTCCGTGTACACTCCCCTATCACAGACACTACCCACAGCCCGTGTACACTCCCCTATCACAGACACTACCCACAGCCCGTGTACACTCCCCTATCACAGACACTACCCACAGCCCGTGTACACTCCCCTATCACAGACACTACCCACAGCCCGTGTACACTCCCCTATCACAGACACTACCCACAGCCCGTGTACACTCCCTTATCACGGACACTATCCACAGCCCCTGTACACTCCCCTATCACAGACACTAGCCACAGTCCGTGTACACTCCCCTATCACGGACACTACCCACAGCCCGTGTACACTCCCTTATCACGGACACTATCCACAGCCCCTGTACACTCCCCTATCACAGACACTACCCACAGCCCGTGTACACTCCCCTATCACAGACACTACCCACAGCCCGTGTACACTCCCCTATCACAGACACTACCCACAGCCCATGTACACTCCCCTATCACAGACACTACCCACAGCCCGTGTACACTCCCCTATCACAGACACTACCCACAGCCCGTGTACACTCCCTTATCACGGACACTATCCACAGCCCCTGTACACTCCCCTATCACAGATACTAGCCACAGTCCGTGTACACTCCCCTATCACGGACACTACCCACAGCCCGTGTACACTCCCCTATCACACACACTACCCGCAGCCCGTGTACACTCCCCTATCACAGACACTGCGCACGGCCCGTGTACATTCCCCTATCACAGACACTACCCACAGCCCGTGTACACTCCCCTATCACAGACACTATCCACAGCCCGTGTACACTCCCCTATCACAGACACTACCCACAGCCCGTGTACACTCCCCTATCACAGACACTAGCCACAGTCCGTGTACACTCCCTTATCACAGACACTACCCACAGCCCGTGTACACTCCCCTATCACAGACACTACCCACAGCCCGTGTACACTCCCCTATCACAGACACTACCCACAGCCCGTGTACACTCCCTTATCACGGACACTATCCACAGCCCCTGTACACTCCCCTATCACAGACACTAGCCACAGTCCGTGTACACTCCCCTATCACGGACACTACCCACAGCCCGTGTACACTCCCTTATCACGGACACTATCCACAGCCCCTGTACACTCCCCTATCACAGACACTACCCACAGCCCGTGTACACTCCCCTATCACAGACACTACCCACAGCCCGTGTACACTCCCCTATCACAGACACTACCCACAGCCCATGTACACTCCCCTATCACAGACACTACCCACAGCCCGTGTACACTCCCCTATCACAGACACTACCCACAGCCCGTGTACACTCCCTTATCACGGACACTATCCACAGCCCCTGTACACTCCCCTATCACAGATACTAGCCACAGTCCGTGTACACTCCCCTATCACGGACACTACCCACAGCCCGTGTACACTCCCCTATCACACACACTACCCGCAGCCCGTGTACACTCCCCTATCACAGACACTGCGCACGGCCCGTGTACATTCCCCTATCACAGACACTACCCACAGCCCGTGTACACTCCCCTATCACAGACACTATCCACAGCCCGTGTACACTCCCCTATCACAGACACTGCCCACAGCCCGTGTACACTCCACTATCACAGACACTACGCACAGCCCGTGTACACTCCCCTATCACAGACACTACCCACAGCCCGTGTACACTCCCCATCATGGACACTACCCACAGCCTGTCTAACTCCCCTATCACAGAACCTACCCACAGCCCGTGTACACTCCGTTATCACGGACACTATCCACAGCCCCTGTACACTCCCCTATCACAGACACGAGCCACAGTCCGTGTACACTCCCCTATCACGGACACTACCCACAGCCCGTGTACACTCCCTTATCACAGACACTACCCACAGCCCGTGTACACTCCCCTATCACAGACCCAATCCACAGCCCGTGTACACTCCCCTATCACAGACACTAGCCACAGTCCGTGTACACTCCCCTATCACGGACACTACCCACAGCCCGTGTACACTCCCTTATCACGGACACTATCCACAGCCCCTGTACACTTCCCTATCACAGACACTAGCCACAGTCCGTGTACACTTCCCCATCACAGACACTAGCCACAGTCCGTGTACACTCCCCTATCACAGACACTACCCACAGCCCGTGTACACTCCCCTATCACAGACACTACCCGCAGCCCGTGTACACTCCCCTATCACGGACACTACCCACAGCCCGTGTACACTCCCCTATCACAGACACTACCCACAGCCCGTGTACACTCCCCTATCACAGACACTACCCACAGCCCGTGTACACTCCCTTAACACGGACACTATCCACAGCCCCTGTACACTCCCCTATCACAGACACTAGCCACAGTCCGTGTACACTCCCCTATCACGGACACTACCCACAGCCCGTGTACACTCCCCTATCACACACACTACCCGCAGCCCGTGTACACTCCCCTATCACAGACACTGCGCACGGCCCGTGTACACTCCCCTATCACAGACACTAGCCACAGTCCGTGTACACTCCCCTATCACAGACACTA
Source organism: Pristiophorus japonicus (assembly GCF_044704955.1). Lineage (NCBI taxonomy): Eukaryota > Metazoa > Chordata > Chondrichthyes > Pristiophoridae > Pristiophorus > Pristiophorus japonicus. The sequence continues at coordinate 437,393 of NW_027254376.1, read as the reverse complement.
GCCACAGTCCGTGTACACTCCCCTATCACACACACTACCCACAGCCCGTGTGCACTCCCCTATCACAGACACTACCCACAGCCCGTGTACACTCCCTTATCACGGACACTATCCACAGCCCCTGTACACTCCCCTATCACGGACACTAGCCACAGTCCGTGTACACTCCCCTATCACGGACACTACCCACAGCCCGTGTACACTCCCCTATCACACACACTACCCACAGCCCGTGTACACTCCCCTATCACAGACACTGCGCACGGCCCGTGTACACTCCCCTATCACAGACACTACCCACAGCCCGTGTACACTCCCCTATCACAGACACTACCCACAGCCCGTGTACACTCCCCTATCACAGACACTACCCACAGCCCGTGTACACTCCCTTATCACGGACACTATCCACAGCCCCTGTACACTCCCCTATCACAGACACTACCCACAGCCCGTGTACACTCCCCTATCACAGACACTACCCACAGCCCGTGTACACTCCCCTATCACAGACACTACCCACAGCCCGTGTACACTCCCCTATCACAGACACTACCCACAGCCCGTGTACACTCCCTTATCACGGACACTCTCCACAGCCCCTGTACACTCCACTATCACAGACACTAGCCACAGTCCGTGTACACTACCCTATCACGGACACTACCCACAGCCCGTGTACACTCCCTTATCACAGACACTACCCACAGCCCGTGTACACTCCCTTATCACGGACACTATCCACAGCCCCTGTACACTCCCCTATCACAGACACTAGCCACAGTCCGTGTACACTCCCCTATCACGGACACTACCCACAGCCCGTGTACACTCCCCTATCACACACACTACCCGCAGCCCGTGTACACTCCCCTATCACAGACACTGCGCACGGCCCGTGTACACTCCCCTATCACAGACACTACCCACAGCCCGTGTACACTCCCCTATCACAGACACTGCGCACAGCCCGTGTACACTCCCCTATCACAGACCCTACCCTCAGGCCGTGTACACTCCCCTATCACGGACACTACCCACAGCCCATGTACATTCCCCTATACCGGACACTGCCCACAGCCCGTGTACACTCCTCGATCACAGACCCTACCCACAGCCTGTGTACACTCCCCTGTCATGGACACTACCCACAGCCAGTGTACACTTCCCTATCACAGACCCTACCCACAGCCCGTGTACACTCCACTATCACAGACATTGCCCACAGCCCGTGTACACTCTCCTATCACAGACACTACCCACAGCCCGTGTACACTCCCCTATCACGGACACTACCCACAGCCCGTGTACACTCCCCTATCACAGACACTACCCACAGCCCGTGTACACTCCCCTATCACAGACACTACCCACAGTCCGTGTACACTCCCCTATCACAGACACTACCCACAGCCCGTGTACACTCCCTTATCACGGACACTATCCACAGCCCCTGTACACTCCCCTATCACAGACACTAGCCACAGTCCGTGTACACTCCCCTATCACAGACACTAGCCACAGTCCGTGTACACTCCCCTATCACAGACACTACCCACAGCCCGTGTACACTCCCCTATCACAGACACTACCCACAGCCCGTGTACACTCCCCTATCACAGACACTACCCACAGCCCGTGTACACTCCCCTATCACAGACACTACCCACAGCCCGTGTACACTCCCCTATCACAGACACTACCCACAGCCCGTGTACACTCCCTTATCACGGACACTATCCACAGCCCCTGTACACTCCCCTATCACAGACACTAGCCACAGTCCGTGTACACTCCCCTATCACGGACACTACCCACAGCCCGTGTACACTCCCTTATCACGGACACTATCCACAGCCCCTGTACACTCCCCTATCACAGACACTACCCACAGCCCGTGTACACTCCCCTATCACAGACACTACCCACAGCCCGTGTACACTCCCCTATCACAGACACTACCCACAGCCCATGTACACTCCCCTATCACAGACACTACCCACAGCCCGTGTACACTCCCCTATCACAGACACTACCCACAGCCCGTGTACACTCCCTTATCACGGACACTATCCACAGCCCCTGTACACTCCCCTATCACAGATACTAGCCACAGTCCGTGTACACTCCCCTATCACGGACACTACCCACAGCCCGTGTACACTCCCCTATCACACACACTACCCGCAGCCCGTGTACACTCCCCTATCACAGACACTGCGCACGGCCCGTGTACATTCCCCTATCACAGACACTACCCACAGCCCGTGTACACTCCCCTATCACAGACACTATCCACAGCCCGTGTACACTCCCCTATCACAGACACTACCCACAGCCCGTGTACACTCCCCTATCACAGACACTAGCCACAGTCCGTGTACACTCCCTTATCACAGACACTACCCACAGCCCGTGTACACTCCCCTATCACAGACACTACCCACAGCCCGTGTACACTCCCCTATCACAGACACTACCCACAGCCCGTGTACACTCCCTTATCACGGACACTATCCACAGCCCCTGTACACTCCCCTATCACAGACACTAGCCACAGTCCGTGTACACTCCCCTATCACGGACACTACCCACAGCCCGTGTACACTCCCTTATCACGGACACTATCCACAGCCCCTGTACACTCCCCTATCACAGACACTACCCACAGCCCGTGTACACTCCCCTATCACAGACACTACCCACAGCCCGTGTACACTCCCCTATCACAGACACTACCCACAGCCCTTGTACACTCCCCTATCACAGACACTACCCACAGCCCGTGTACACTCCCCTATCACAGACACTACCCACAGCCCGTGTACACTCCCTTATCACGGACACTATCCACAGCCCCTGTACACTCCCCTATCACAGATACTAGCCACAGTCCGTGTACACTCCCCTATCACGGACACTACCCACAGCCCGTGTACACTCCCCTATCACACACACTACCCGCAGCCCGTGTACACTCCCCTATCACAGACACTGCGCACGGCCCGTGTACATTCCCCTATCACAGACACTACCCACAGCCCGTGTACACTCCCCTATCACAGACACTATCCACAGCCCGTGTACACGCCCCTATCACAGACACTACCCACAGCCCGTGTACATTCCCTTATCACGGACACTATCCACAGCCCTGTACACTCCCCTATCACAGACACTAGCCACAGTCCGTGTACACTCCCCTATCACAGACACTACCCACAGCCCGTGTACACTCCCCTATCACAGACACTACCCACAGCCCGTGTACACTCCCCTATCACAGACACTACCCACAGCCCGTGTACACTCCCCTATCACAGACACTACCCACAGCCCGTGTACACTCCCTTATCACGGACACTCTCCACAGCCCCTGTACACTCCACTATCACAGACACTAGCCACAGTCCGTGTACACTACCCTATCACGGACACTACCCACAGCCCGTGTACACTCCCTTATCACAGACACTACCCACAGCCCGTGTAATCTCCCTTATCACGGACACTATCCACAGCCCCTGTACACTCCCCTATCACAGACACTAGCCACAGTCCGTGTACACTCCCCTATCACGGACACTACCCACAGCCCGTGTACACTCCCCTATCACACACACTACCCGCAGCCCGTGTACACTCCCCTATCACAGACACTGCGCACGGCCCGTGTACACTCCCCTATCACAGACACTACCCACAGCCCGTGTACACTCCCCTATCACAGACACTGCGCACAGCCCGTGTACACTCCCCTATCACAGACCCTACCCTCAGGCCGTGTACACTCCCCTATCACGGACACTACCCACAGCCCATGTACATTCCCCTATACCGGACACTGCCCACAGCCCGTGTACACTCCTCGATCACAGACCCTACCCACAGCCTGTGTACACTCCCCTGTCATGGACACTACCCACAGCCAGTGTACACTTCCCTATCACAGACCCTACCCACAGCCCGTGTACACTCCACTATCACAGACATTGCCCACAGCCCGTGTACACTCCCCTATCACAGACACTAGCCACAGTCCGTGTACACTCCCCTATCACAGACACTACCCACAGCCCGTGTACACTCCCCTATCACAGACACTACCCACAGCCCGTGTACACTCCCCTATCACAGACACTACCCACAGCCCGTGTACACTCCCCTATCACAGACACTACCCACAGCCCGTGTACACTCCCTTATCACGGACACTCTCCACAGCCCCTGTACACTCCACTATCACAGACACTAGCCACAGTCCGTGTACACTACCCTATCACGGACACTACCCACAGCCCGTGTACACTCCCTTATCACAGACACTACCCACAGCCCGTGTACACTCCCTTATCACGGACACTATCCACAGCCCCTGTACACTCCCCTATCACAGACACTAGCCACAGTCCGTGTACACTCCCCTATCACGGACACTACCCACAGCCCGTGTACACTCCCCTATCACACACACTACCCGCAGCCCGTGTACACTCCCCTATCACAGACACTGCGCACGGCCCGTGTACACTCCCCTATCACAGACACTACCCACAGCCCGTGTACACTCCCCTATCACAGACACTGCGCACAGCCCGTGTACACTCCCCTATCACAGACCCTACCCTCAGGCCGTGTACACTCCCCTATCACGGACACTACCCACAGCCCATGTACATTCCCCTATACCGGACACTGCCCACAGCCCGTGTACACTCCTCGATCACAGACCCTACCCACAGCCTGTGTACACTCCCCTGTCATGGACACTACCCACAGCCAGTGTACACTTCCCTATCACAGACCCTACCCACAGCCCGTGTACACTCCACTATCACAGACATTGCCCACAGCCCGTGTACACTCCCCTATCACAGACACTACCCACAGCCCGTGTACACTCCCCTATCACGGACACTACCCACAGTCCGTGTACACTCCCCTATCACAGACACTACCCACAGCCCGTGTACACTCCCTTATCACGGACACTATCCACAGCCCCTGTACACTCCCCTATCACAGACACTAGCCACAGTCCGTGTACACTCCCCTATCACAGACACTAGCCACAGTCTGTGTACACTCCCCTATCACAGACACTACCCACAGCCCGTGTACACTCCCCTATCACAGACACTACCCACAGCCCGTGTACACTCCCCTATCACAGACACTACCCACAGCCCGTGTACACTCCCCTATCACAGACACTACCCACAGCCCGTGTACACTCCCCTATCACAGACACTACCCACAGCCCGTGTACACTCCCTTATCACGGACACTATCCACAGCCCCTGTACACTCCCCTATCACAGACACTAGCCACAGTCCGTGTACACTCCCCTATCACGGACACTACCCACAGCCCGTGTACACTCCCTTATCACGGACACTATCCACAGCCCCTGTACACTCCCCTATCACAGACACTACCCACAGCCCGTGTACACTCCCCTATCACAGACACTACCCACAGCCCGTGTACACTCCCCTATCACAGACACTACCCACAGCCCATGTACACTCCCCTATCACAGACACTACCCACAGCCCGTGTACACTCCCCTATCACAGACACTACCCACAGCCCGTGTACACTCCCTTATCACGGACACTATCCACAGCCCCTGTACACTCCCCTATCACAGATACTAGCCACAGTCCGTGTACACTCCCCTATCACGGACACTACCCACAGCCCGTGTACACTCCCCTATCACACACACTACCCGCAGCCCGTGTACACTCCCCTATCACAGACACTGCGCACGGCCCGTGTACATTCCCCTATCACAGACACTACCCACAGCCCGTGTACACTCCCCTATCACAGACACTATCCACAGCCCGTGTACACTCCCCTATCACAGACACTACCCACAGCCCGTGTACATTCCCTTATCACGGACACTATCCACAGCCCTGTACACTCCCCTATCACAGACACTAGCCACAGTCCGTGTACACTCCCCTATCACAGACACTAGCCACAGTCCGTGTACACTCCCCTATCACAGACACTACCCACAGCCCGTGTACACTCCCCTATCACAGACACTACCCACAGCCCGTGTACACTCCCCTATCACAGACACTACCCACAGCCCGTGTACACTCCCCTATCACAGACACTACCCACAGCCCGTGTACACTCCCCTATCACAGACACTACCCACAGCCCGTGTACACTCCCTTATCACGGACACTATCCACAGCCCCTGTACACTCCCCTATCACAGACACTAGCCACAGTCCGTGTACACTCCCCTATCACGGACACTACCCACAGCCCGTGTACACTCCCTTATCACGGACACTATCCACAGCCCCTGTACACTCCCCTATCACAGACACTAGCCACAGTCCGTGTACACTCCCCTATCACAGACACTACCCACAGCCCGTGTACACTCCCCTATCACAGACACTACCCACAGCCTGTGTACACTCCCCTATCACAGACACTACCCACAGCCCGTGTACACTCCCCTATCACGGACACTGCCCACAGCCCGTGTACACTCCACTATCACAGACACTACGCACAGCCCGTGTACACTCCCCTATCACAGACCCTACCCACAGCCCGTGTACACTCCCCATCATGGACACTACCCACAGCCTGTGTAACTCCCCTATCACAGACCCTACCCACAGCCCGTGTACACTCCCCTATCACGCACACTACCCACAGCCTGTGTACACTCCCCTATCACGCACACTACCCACAGCCCGTGTACACTCCCCTATCACAGACACGACCCACAGCCCGTGTACACTCCCCTATCACAGACACTACCCACAGCCAGTGTACACTCCGTTATCACGGACACTATCCACAGCCCCTGTACACTCCCCTATCACAGACACTAGCCACAGTCCGTGTACACTCCCCTATCACGGACACTACCCACAGCCCGTGTACACTCCCCTATCACAGACACTACCCACAGCCCGTGTACACTCCCCTATCACAGACCCAACCCACAGCCCGTGTACACTCCCCTATCACAGACCACACCCACAGCTCATGTACACTCCCCTATACCGGACACTGCCCACAGCCCGTGTACACTCCCCTATCACAGACACTACCCACAGCCCGTGTACACTCCCCTATCACAGACACTACCCACAGCCCATGTACACTCCACTATCACAGACCCAACCCACAGCCCGTGTACACTCCCCTATCACAGACACTACCCACAGCCCGTGTACACTCCCCTATCACGGACACTACCCACAGCCCGTGTACACTTCCCTATCACTGACCCAATCCACAGCCCGTGTACACTCCCCTATCACAACCCTACCCACAGCCCGTGTACACTCTCCTATCACAGACACTACCCACAGCCCGTGTACACTCCCCTATCTCAGACCCTACCCACAGCCCGTGTACACTCCCCTATCACGGACCCTACCCACAGCCCGTGTACACTCCCCTATCACAGACACTACCCACAGCCCGTGTACACTCCCCTATCACAGACACTACCCACAGCCCGTGTACACTCCCCTATCACAGACACTACCCACAGCCCGTGTACACTCCCTTATCACGGACACTATCCACAGCCCCTGTACACTCCCCTATCACAGACACTAGCCACAGTCCGTGTACACTCCCCTATCACGGACACTACCCACAGCCCGTGTACACTCCCCTATCACAGACACTACCCGCAGCCCGTGTACACTCCCCTATCACAGACACTGCGCACGGCCCGTGTACACTCCCCTATCACAGACACTACCCACAGCCCGTGTACACTCCCCATCACAGACACTACCCACAGCCCGTGTACACTCCCTTATCACGGACACTATCCACAGCCCCTGTACACTCCCCTATCACAGACACTAGCCACAGTCCGTGTACACTCCCCTATCACGGACACTACCCACAGCCCGTGTACACTCCCCTATCACACACACTACCCGCAGCCCGTGTACACTCCCCTATCACAGACACTGCGCACGGCCCGTGTACATTCCCCTATCACAGACACTACCCACAGCCCGTGTACACTCCCCTATCACAGACACTACCCACAGCCCGTGTACATTCCCTTATCACGGACACTATCCACAGCCCTGTACACTCCCCTATCACAGACACTAGCCACAGTCCGTGTACACTCCCCTATCACAGACACTAGCCACAGTCCGTGTACACTCCCCTATCACAGACACTACCCACAGCCCGTGTACACTCCCCTATCACAGACACTACCCACAGCCCGTGTACACTCCCCTATCACAGACACTACTCACAGCCCGTGTACACTCCCCTATCACAGACACTACCCACAGCCCGTGTACACTCCCCTATCACAGACACTACCCACAGCCCGTGTACACTCCCTTATCACGGACACTATCCACAGCCCCTGTACACTCCCCTATCACAGACACTAGCCACAGTCCGTGTACACTCCCCTATCACGGACACTACCCACAGCCCGTGTACACTCCCCTATCACACACACTACCCGCAGCCCGTGTACACTCCCCTATCACAGACACTGCGCACGGCCCGTGTACACTCCCCTATCACAGACACTACCCACAGCCCGTGTACACTCCCCTATCACAGACACTGCGCACAGCCCGTGTACACTCCCCTATCACAGACCCTACCCTCAGGCCGTGTACACTCCCCTATCACGGACACTACCCACAGCCCATGTACATTCCCCTATACCGGACACTGCCCACAGCCCGTGTACACTCCTCGATCACAGACCCTACCCACAGCCTGTGTACACTCCCCTGTCATGGACACTACCCACAGCCAGTGTACACTTCCCTATCACAGACCCTACCCACAGCCCGTGTACACTCCACTATCACAGACATTGCCCACAGCCCGTGTACACTCCCCTATCACAGACACTACCCACAGCCCGTGTACACTCCCCTATCACAGACACTACCCACAGCCCGTGTACACTCCCCTATCACAGACACTACCCACAGCCCGTGTACACTCCCCTATCACAGACACTACCCACAGTCCGTGTACACTCCCCTATCACAGACACTACCCACAGCCCGTGTACACTCCCTTATCACGGACACTATCCACAGCCCCTGTACACTCCCCTATCACAGACACTAGCCACAGTCCGTGTACACTCCCCTATCACAGACACTAGCCACAGTCCGTGTACACTCCCCTATCACAGACACTACCCACAGCCCGTGTACACTCCCCTATCACAGACACTACCCACAGCCCGTGTACACTCCCCTATCACAGACACTACCCACAGCCCGTGTACACTCCCCTATCACAGACACTACCCACAGCCCGTGTACACTCCCCTATCACAGACACTACCCACAGCCCGTGTACACTCCCTTATCACGGACACTATCCACAGCCCCTGTACACTCCCCTATCACAGACACTAGCCACAGTCCGTGTACACTCCCCTATCACGGACACTACCCACAGCCCGTGTACACTCCCTTATCACGGACACTATCCACAGCCCCTGTACACTCCCCTATCACAGACACTACCCACAGCCCGTGTACACTCCCCTATCACAGACACTACCCACAGCCCGTGTACACTCCCCTATCACAGACACTACCCACAGCCCATGTACACTCCCCTATCACAGACACTACCCACAGCCCGTGTACACTCCCCTATCACAGACACTACCCACAGCCCGTGTACACTCCCTTATCACGGACACTATCCACAGCCCCTGTACACTCCCCTATCACAGATACTAGCCACAGTCCGTGTACACTCCCCTATCACGGACACTACCCACAGCCCGTGTACACTCCCCTATCACACACACTACCCGCAGCCCGTGTACACTCCCCTATCACAGACACTGCGCACGGCCCGTGTACATTCCCCTATCACAGACACTACCCACAGCCCGTGTACACTCCCCTATCACAGACACTATCCACAGCCCGTGTACACTCCCCTATCACAGACACTACCCACAGCCCGTGTACACTCCCCTATCACAGACACTAGCCACAGTCCGTGTACACTCCCTTATCACAGACACTACCCACAGCCCGTGTACACTCCCCTATCACAGACACTACCCACAGCCCGTGTACACTCCCCTATCACAGACACTACCCACAGCCCGTGTACACTCCCTTATCACGGACACTATCCACAGCCCCTGTACACTCCCCTATCACAGACACTAGCCACAGTCCGTGTACACTCCCCTATCACGGACACTACCCACAGCCCGTGTACACTCCCTTATCACGGACACTATCCACAGCCCCTGTACACTCCCCTATCACAGACACTACCCACAGCCCGTGTACACTCCCCTATCACAGACACTACCCACAGCCCGTGTACACTCCCCTATCACAGATACTACCCACAGCCCATGTACACTCCCCTATCACAGACACTACCCACAGCCCGTGTACACTCCCCTATCACAGACACTACCCACAGCCCGTGTACACTCCCTTATCACGGACACTATCCACAGCCCCTGTACACTCCCCTATCACAGATACTAGCCACAGTCCGTGTACACTCCCCTATCACGGACACTACCCACAGCCCGTGTACACTCCCCTATCACACACACTACCCGCAGCCCGTGTACACTCCCCTATCACAGACACTGCGCACGGCCCGTGTACATTCCCCTATCACAGACACTACCCACAGCCCGTGTACACTCCCCTATCACAGACACTATCCACAGCCCGTGTACACGCCCCTATCACAGACACTACCCACAGCCCGTGTACATTCCATTATCACGGACACTATCCACAGCCCTGTACACTCCCCTATCACAGACACTAGCCACAGTCCGTGTACACTCCCCTATCACAGACACTACCCACAGCCCGTGTACACTCCCCTATCACAGACACTACCCACAGCCCGTGTACACTCCCCTATCACAGACACTACCCACAGCCCGTGTACACTCCCCTATCACAGACACTACCCACAGCCCGTGTACACTCCCTTATCACGGACACTCTCCACAGCCCCTGTACACTCCACTATCACAGACACTAGCCACAGTCCGTGTACACTACCCTATCACGGACACTACCCACAGCCCGTGTACACTCCCTTATCACAGACACTACCCACAGCCCGTGTACACTCCCTTATCACGGACACTATCCACAGCCCCTGTACACTCCCCTATCACAGACACTAGCCACAGTCCGTGTACACTCCCCTATCACGGACACTACCCACAGCCCGTGTACACTCCCCTATCACACACACTACCCGCAGCCCGTGTACACTCCCCTATCACAGACACTGCGCACGGCCCGTGTACACTCCCCTATCACAGACACTACCCACAGCCCGTGTACACTCCCCTATCACAGACACTGCGCACAGCCCGTGTACACTCCCCTATCACAGACCCTACCCTCAGGCCGTGTACACTCCCCTATCACGGACACTACCCACAGCCCATGTACATTCCCCTATACCGGACACTGCCCACAGCCCGTGTACACTCCTCGATCACAGACCCTACCCACAGCCTGTGTACACTCCCCTGTCATGGACACTACCCACAGCCAGTGTACACTTCCCTATCACAGACCCTACCCACAGCCCGTGTACACTCCACTATCACAGACATTGCCCACAGCCCGTGTACACTCCCCTATCACAGACACTAGCCACAGTCCGTGTACACTCCCCTATCACAGACACTACCCACAGCCCGTGTACACTCCCCTATCACAGACACTACCCACAGCCCGTGTACACTCCCCTATCACAGACACTACCCACAGCCCGTGTACACTCCCCTATCACAGACACTACCCACAGCCCGTGTACACTCCCTTATCACGGACACTCTCCACAGCCCCTGTACACTCCACTATCACAGACACTAGCCACAGTCCGTGTACACTACCCTATCACGGACACTACCCACAGCCCGTGTACACTCCCTTATCACAGACACTACCCACAGCCCGTGTACACTCCCTTATCACGGACACTATCCACAGCCCCTGTACACTCCCCTATCACAGACACTAGCCACAGTCCGTGTACACTCCCCTATCACAGACACTAGCCACAGTCTGTGTACACTCCCCTATCACGGACACTACCCACAGCCCGTGTACATTCCCCTATACCGGACACTGCCCACAGCCCGTGTACACTCCTCGATCACAGACCCTACCCACAGCCTGTGTACACTCCCCTGTCATGGACACTACCCACAGCCAGTGTACACTTCCCTATCACAGACCCTACCCACAGCCCGTGTACACTCCACTATCACAGACATTGCCCACAGCCCGTGTACACTCCCCTATCACAGACACTACCCACAGCCCGTGTACACTCCCCTATCACGGACACTACCCACAGTCCGTGTACACTCCCCTATCACAGACACTACCCACAGCCCGTGTACACTCCCTTATCACGGACACTATCCACAGCCCCTGTACACTCCCCTATCACAGACACTAGCCACAGTCCGTGTACACTCCCCTATCACGGACACTAGCCACAGTCTGTGTACACTCCCCTATCACAGACACTACCCACAGCCCGTGTACACTCCCCTATCACAGACACTACCCACAGCCCGTGTACACTCCCCTATCACAGACACTACCCACAGCCCGTGTACACTCCCCTATCACAGACACTACCCACAGCCCGTGTACACTCCCCTATCACAGACACTACCCACAGCCCGTGTACACTCCCTTATCACGGACACTATCCACAGCCCCTGTACACTCCCCTATCACAGACACTAGCCACAGTCCGTGTACACTCCCCTATCACGGACACTACCCACAGCCCGTGTACACTCCCTTATCACGGACACTATCCACAGCCCCTGTACACTCCCCTATCACAGACACTACCCACAGCCCGTGTACACTCCCCTATCACAGACACTACCCACAGCCCGTGTACACTCCCCTATCACAGACACTACCCACAGCCCATGTACACTCCCCTATCACAGACACTACACACAGCCCGTGTACACTCCCCTATCACAGACACTACCCACAGCCCGTGTACACTCCCTTATCACGGACACTATCCACAGCCCCTGTACACTCCCCTATCACAGATACTAGCCACAGTCCGTGTACACTCCCCTATCACGGACACTACCCACAGCCCGTGTACACTCCCCTATCACACACACTACCCGCAGCCCGTGTACACTCCCCTATCACAGACACTGCGCACGGCCCGTGTACATTCCCCTATCACAGACACTACCCACAGCCCGTGTACACTCCCCTATCACAGACACTATCCACAGCCCGTGTACACTCCCCTATCACAGACACTACCCACAGCCCGTGTACATTCCCTTATCACGGACACTATCCACAGCCCTGTACACTCCCCTATCACAGACACTAGCCACAGTCCGTGTACACTCCCCTATCACAGACACTAGCCACAGTCCGTGTACACTCCCCTATCACAGACACTACCCACAGCCCGTGTACACTCCCCTATCACAGACACTACCCACAGCCCGTGTACACTCCCCTATCACAGACACTACCCACAGCCCGTGTACACTCCCCTATCACAGACACTACCCACAGCCCGTGTACACTCCCCTATCACAGACACTACCCACAGCCCGTGTACACTCCCTTATCACGGACACTATCCACAGCCCCTGTACACTCCCCTATCACAGACACTAGCCACAGTCCGTGTACACTCCCCTATCACGGACACTACCCACAGCCCGTGTACACTCCCTTATCACGGACACTATCCACAGCCCCTGTACACTCCCCTATCACAGACACTAGCCACAGTCCGTGTACACTCCCCTATCACAGACACTACCCACAGCCCGTGTACACTCCCCTATCACAGACACTACCCACAGCCTGTGTACACTCCCCTATCACAGACACTACCCACAGCCCGTGTACACTCCCCTATCACGGACACTGCCCACAGCCCGTGTACACTCCACTATCACAGACACTACGCACAGCCCGTGTACACTCCCCTATCACAGACCCTACCCACAGCCCGTGTACACTCCCCATCATGGACACTACCCACAGCCTGTGTAACTCCCCTATCACAGACCCTACCCACAGCCCGTGTACACTCCCCTATCACGCACACTACCCACAGCCTGTGTACACTCCCCTATCACGCACACTACCCACAGCCCGTGTACACTCCCCTATCACAGACACGACCCACAGCCCGTGTACACTCCCCTATCACAGACACTACCCACAGCCAGTGTACACTCCGTTATCACGGACACTATCCACAGCCCCTGTACACTCCCCTATCACAGACACTAGCCACAGTCCGTGTACACTCCCCTATCACGGACACTACCCACAGCCCGTGTACACTCCCCTATCACAGACACTACCCACAGCCCGTGTACACTCCCCTATCACAGACCCAACCCACAGCCCGTGTACACTCCCCTATCACAGACCACACCCACAGCTCATGTACACTCCCCTATACCGGACACTGCCCACAGCCCGTGTACACTCCCCTATCACAGACACTACCCACAGCCCGTGTACACTCCCCTATCACAGACACTACCCACAGCCCATGTACACTCCACTATCACAGACCCAACCCACAGCCCGTGTACACTCCCCTATCACAGACACTACCCACAGCCCGTGTACACTCCCCTATCACGGACACTACCCACAGCCCGTGTACACTTCCCTATCACTGACCCAATCCACAGCCCGTGTACACTCCCCTATCACAACCCTACCCACAGCCCGTGTACACTCTCCTATCACAGACACTACCCACAGCCCGTGTACACTCCCCTATCTCAGACCCTACCCACAGCCCGTGTACACTCCCCTATCACGGACCCTACCCACAGCCCGTGTACACTCCCCTATCACAGACACTACCCACAGCCCGTGTACACTCCCCTATCACAGACACTACCCACAGCCCGTGTACACTCCCCTATCACAGACACTACCCACAGCCCGTGTACACTCCCTTATCACGGACACTATCCACAGCCCCTGTACACTCCCCTATCACAGACACTAGCCACAGTCCGTGTACACTCCCCTATCACGGACACTACCCACAGCCCGTGTACACTCCCCTATCACAGACACTACCCGCAGCCCGTGTACACTCCCCTATCACAGACACTGCGCACGGCCCGTGTACACTCCCCTATCACAGACACTACCCACAGCCCGTGTACACTCCCCATCACAGACACTACCCACAGCCCGTGTACACTCCCTTATCACGGACACTATCCACAGCCCCTGTACACTCCCCTATCACAGACACTAGCCACAGTCCGTGTACACTCCCCTATCACGGACACTACCCACAGCCCGTGTACACTCCCCTATCACACACACTACCCGCAGCCCGTGTACACTCCCCTATCACAGACACTGCGCACGGCCCGTGTACATTCCCCTATCACAGACACTACCCACAGCCCGTGTACACTCCCCTATCACAGACACTACCCACAGCCCGTGTACATTCCCTTATCACGGACACTATCCACAGCCCTGTACACTCCCCTATCACAGACACTAGCCACAGTCCGTGTACACTCCCCTATCACAGACACTAGCCACAGTCCGTGTACACTCCCCTATCACAGACACTACCCACAGCCCGTGTACACTCCCCTATCACAGACACTACCCACAGCCCGTGTACACTCCCCTATCACAGACACTACTCACAGCCCGTGTACACTCCCCTATCACAGACACTACCCACAGCCCGTGTACACTCCCCTATCACAGACACTACCCACAGCCCGTGTACACTCCCTTATCACGGACACTATCCACAGCCCCTGTACACTCCCCTATCACAGACACTAGCCACAGTCCGTGTACACTCCCCTATCACGGACACTACCCACAGCCCGTGTACACTCCCCTATCACACACACTACCCGCAGCCCGTGTACACTCCCCTATCACAGACACTGCGCACGGCCCGTGTACACTCCCCTATCACAGACACTACCCACAGCCCGTGTACACTCCCCTATCACAGACACTGCGCACAGCCCGTGTACACTCCCCTATCACAGACCCTACCCTCAGGCCGTGTACACTCCCCTATCACGGACACTACCCACAGCCCATGTACATTCCCCTATACCGGACACTGCCCACAGCCCGTGTACACTCCTCGATCACAGACCCTACCCACAGCCTGTGTACACTCCCCTGTCATGGACACTACCCACAGCCAGTGTACACTTCCCTATCACAGACCCTACCCACAGCCCGTGTACACTCCACTATCACAGACATTGCCCACAGCCCGTGTACACTCCCCTATCACAGACACTACCCACAGCCCGTGTACACTCCCCTATCACAGACACTACCCACAGCCCGTGTACACTCCCCTATCACAGACACTACCCACAGCCCGTGTACACTCCCTTATCACGGACACTCTCCACAGCCCGTGTACACTACCCTATCACAGACACTGCGCACAGCCCGTGTACACTCCCCTATCACGGACACTACCCACAGCCCATGTACATTCCCCTATACCGGACACTGCCCACAGCCCGTGTACACTCCTCGATCACAGACCCTACCCACAGCCTGTCTACACTCCCCTATCATGGACACTACCCACAGCCAGTGTACACTTCCCTATCACAGACCCTACCCGCAGCCCGTGTACACTCCACTATCACAGACATTGCCCACAGCCCGTGTACACTCTCCTATCACAGACACTACCCACAGCCCGTGTACACTCCCCTATCACGGACACTACCCACAGCCCGTGTACACTCCCCTATCACAATCCCTACTCACAGCCCGTGTACACTCCCCTATACCGGACACTGCCCACAGCCCGTCTACACTCCCCTATCACAGACCTTACCCACAGTCCGTGTACACTCCCCTACCACGGACCCTACCCACAGCCCGTGTACACTCCCCTATCACGGACACAGCCCACAGCCCGTGTACACTCCACTATCACAGACACTACCCACAGCCCGTGTACACTCCCCTATCACAGACACGACCCACAGCCCGTGTACACTCCCCTATCATGGACTCTACCCACAGCCCGTGTACACTCCCCTATCACGGACACTACCCACAGCCCGTGTACACTGCCCATCATGGACACTACCCACAGCTCGTGTACACTCCCCATCATGGACACTGCCCACACATTCGGAAACACAACACTGACTGAGCTTGAAGCTGGAGTCTCTGGTTTGCGAGATTCAGTAGCACAGCGAGAGCTACATTACATAAGAACATAAGAAATAGGAGCAGGAGTAGGCCATACGGCCCCTCGAGCCTGCTCCGCCATTTAATACGATCATGGCTGATCCGATCATGGACTCAGCTCCACTTCCCCGCCCGCTCCCCATAACCCCTTATTCCCTTATCGTTTAAGAAACTGTCTATCTCTGTCTTAAATGTATTCAATGACCCAGCTTCCACAGCTCTCTGAGGCAGATAATTCCACAGTTTTACAACCCTCTGAGAGAAGAAATTTCTTCTCATCTCAGTTTTATATGGGCGGCCCCTTATTCTAAGATGATGTCCCCTAGTTCTAGTCTTCCCTATCAGTGGAAACATCCTCTCTGCATCCACCTTGTTGAGCCTCCTCATAATCTGAAACGTTTCGATAAGATCACCTCTCCTTCTTCTGAATTCCAATGAGTAGAGGTCCAACCTCCTCAACCCTTCCTCAAAAGTCAACCTCCTCATTCCCGGGATCAACCGAGTGAACCTTCTCTGAACTGCCTCCAAAGCGAGTATATTCTTTCGTAAACACGGAAACCAAAACTGCACGCAGTACTCCAGGTGTGGCCTCACCAATACCCTGTATAACTGTAGCAAGACTTCCCCTGCTTTTATACCCCATTCCCTTTGCAATAAAGGCCATGATACCATTGGCCATCCTGATCACTTGCTGTACCTGCATACTATCCTTTTGTGTTTCATGCACAAGTACCCCCAGGTCCCGCTGTACTGCGGCACTTTGCAATCTTTGTGCATTTATATAATAATTTGCTCTTGGATATTTTCTGCCAAAGTGGATAACCTCACACTTTCCAACATTATACTCCATCGGACAAATTCTTGCTCACTCACTGAGCCTGTCTACGTCCTCCTGCAGCCTCTGTGTCCTCCTCACACATTGCTCTTTCTCCCACCTTTGTATCGTCAGCAAACTTGGCTACGTTACATTCACCCACTGAGCCCGAGTGGCCTTAAAGCTATCTTTTGCGAAGACCCAGAACAGTGGTGCTTGAGTTGAAAGAGAAGAACGTGGTTGTGGGACAGTGAGTTGAGGAGCTAAGTGTGTCACCCACCTGACGTTGATAGACATTGCTCCACGATGCCCACTTTGACGACCTGTTAGAATCACAGAAATAATCGCTGAGCTTCTCATACAATCAGTCAATGGCTTTAATACAATACTGTTCTGATGGAAGGTCATCAGCTGAAACGTTAAGTGTTTCATTCATTCAGGAAGGATAGAATAAAAGGAAAAGGAGGTGGAGTAGCATTGCTGGTTAAGGAGGAGATTAAGGCAATAGTTCGGAAGGACATTAGCTTGGATGATGTGGAATCTATATGGGTAGAGCTGCAGAACACCAAAGGGCAAAAAACGTTAGTGGGAGTTGTGTACAGACCTCCAAACAGTAGTAGTGATGTTGGGGAGGGCATCAAACAGGAAATTAGGGGTGCGTGCAATAAAGGTGCAGCAGTTATAATGGGTGACTTTAATATGCACACAGATTGGGCTAACCAAACTGGAAGCAATACGGTGGAGGAGGATTTCCTGGAGTGCATAAGGGATGGTTTTCTGGACCAATATGTCGAGGAACCAACTAGGGGGGAGGCCATCTTAGACTGGGTGTTGTGTAATGAGAGAGGATTAATTAGCAATCTCGTTGTGCGAGGCCCCTTGGGGAAGAGTGACCATAATATGGTGGAATTCTGCATTAGGATGGAGAATGAAACAGTTAATTCAGAGACCATGGTCCAGAACTTAAAGAAGGGTAACTTTGAAGGTATGAGGCGTGAATTGGCTAGGATAGATTGGCGAATGATACTTAAGGGGTTGACTGTGGATGGGCAATGGCAGACATTTAGAGACCGCATGGATGAACTACAACAATTGTACATCCCTGTCTGGCATAAAAATAAAAAAGGAAGGTGGCTCAATCGTGGCTAACAAGGGAAATCAGGGATAGTATTAAAGCCAAGGAAGTGGCATACAAATTGGCCAGAAATAGCAGCGAATCCAGGGACTGGTAGAAATTTAGAACTCAGCAGAGGAGGACAAAGGGTTTCATTAGGCAAGGAAAATAGAGTATGAGAGGAAGCTTGCAGGTAATATTAAGACGGACTGCAAAAGCTTCTATAGACATGTAACGAGAAAAAGGTTAGTAAAGACAAACGTAGGTCCCCTGCAGTCAGATTCAGGGGAAATCATAACAAGGAACAAAGAAATGGCAGACCAATTGAACAAGTACTTTGGTTCAGTATTCACTAAGGAAGCCACAAACAACCTTCCGGATATAAAAGGGGTCAGAGGGTCTAGTAAGAAGGAGGAACTGAGGGAAATCCTTATGAGTCAGGAAATTGTGTTGGGGAAATTGATGGGATTGAAGGCCAATAAATCCCCAGGGCCTGATTGGTTGCATCCCAGAGTACTTAAGGAGGTGGCCTTGGAAATAGCGGATGCATTGACAGTCATTTTCCAACATTCCATAGACTCTGGATCAGTTCCTATGGAGTGGAGGGTAGCCAATGTAACTCCACTTTTTAAAAAAGGAGGGAGAGAGAAAACAGGGAATTATAGACCAGTCAGCCTGACATCGGTAGTGGGTAAAATGATGGAATCAATTATTAAGGATGTCATAGCAGCGCATTTGGAAAGAGGTGACATGATAGGTCCAAGTCAGCATGGATTTGTGAAAGGGAAATCATGCTTGACAAATATTCTGGAATTTTTTGAGGATGTTTCCAGTAGAGTGGACAAGGGAGAACCAGTTGATGTGGTGTATTTGGATTTTCAGAAGGCTTTCGACAAGGTCCCACACAAGAGATTAATGTGCAAAGTAAAAGCACATGGGATTGGGGGTAGTGTGCTGACGTGGATTGAGAACTGGTTGGCAGACAGGAAGCAAAGAGAAGGAGTAAATGGGTACTTTTCAGAATGGCAGGCAGTGACTAGTGGGGTACCGCAAGGTTCTGTGCTGGGGCCCCAGCTGTTTACATTGTACATTAATGATTTAGACGAGGGGATTAAATGTAGTATCTCCAAGTTTGCGGATGACACTAAGTTGGGTGGCAGTGTGAGCTGCGAGGAGGATGCTATGAGGCTGCAGAGTGACTTGGATAGGTTAGGTGAGTGGGCAAATGCATGGCAGATGAAGTATAATGTGGATAATTGTGAGGTTATCCACTTTGGTGGTAAAAACAGAGAGACAGACTATTTATTATCTGAATGGTGACAGGTTAGGAAAAGGAGAGGTGCAACGAGACCTGGGTGTCATGGTACATCAGTCATTGAAGGTTGGCATGCAGGTACAGCAGGCGGTTAAGAAAGCAAATGGCATGTTGGCCTTCATAGCGAGGGGATTTGAGTACAGGGGCAGGGAGGTGTTGCTACAGTTGTACAGGGCCTTGGTGAGGCCACACCTGGAGTATTGTGTACAGTTTTGGTCTCCTAACTTGAGGAAAGTCATTCTTGCTATTGAGGGAGTGCAGCGAAGGTTCACCAGACTGATTCCCGGGATGGCGGGACTAATATATTAAGACTGGATCAACTGGGCTTGTATTCACTGGAGTTCAGAAGAATTAGAGGGGATCTCATAGAAACGTTTAAAATTCTGACGGGTTTAGACAGGTTAGATGCAGGAAGAATGTTCCCAATGTTGGGGAAGTCCAGAACCAGGGGTCACAGTCTAAGGATAAGGGGTAAGCCATTTAGGACTGAGATGAGGAGAAACTTCTTCACCCAGAGAGTGGTGAACCTGTGGAATTCTCTACCACAGAAAGTTGTTGAGGCCAATTCACTAAATATATTCAAAAAGGAGTTCGATGAGGTCCTTACTACTCGGGGGATCAAGGGGTATGGCGAGAAAGCAGGAATGGGGTACTGAAGTTGCATGTTCAGCCATGAACTCATTGAATGGTGGTGCAGGCTAGAAGGGCCGAATGGCCTACTCCTGCACCTATTTTCTATGTTTCTATACACCACATGCGCTGCCTGATCTGTTGAGTGCTTCCAGTAGTGTCTGAGTTTAACATGATCAATGAGCTCAGCCGAACATGTTCACCTTGATCACATGCGTTTAAAAAGTCCCACCCACCTTGGGCAGGGCAGGGTCGCCACCAGCCAAGTCCTGGAGGGTGCTGACATCACCAGCAATGAGGCTCCGCTGGGCTGGACGTGGGGATGGATAACGGGTGGATGGCAGAGGAATGCCGAGTGGGCCACACTGCTGCTACAGGGACACAATGATTCATCACTGAAGGCAGGGCAGCATGGTCACAGGGTCTTGGGAAACCCCGGCAATGGCACACTGAATCGAGGAGAGAAGGGATTTGACCGACAATGCTGTGCCCCTGTGGTCAGCAAGGTCCAAGTGATCAACAGGAGATCCCCCCAAGAATGAGGTTATGTTAGACCTATCTCCACTCCCTTAAGACCAAGGGACGCAGACATGAATGCTTATGGCGGACATCAGGTTTATCCAGTCATCACCAGAGCTGGTTGGACCACATTAAGCACTATTGGGTCCTGACCTCCCCTCTGCCAAAACTGCTCACTGTTCCAGGATCATGCTGGAATGCAAAGACAATCCCAGGCTACTCTTCCCCCACTACAACCCGTCGTCTTCCTTGCCCGACAGACCACAACTCCAACAAATACGAGAATCTCAGGGACTTCTTTGTCACGAAGATCACTGAGACCATCCATTCAGCTGCCTCTATTGCATCGCTCCCTTTCCCTCACCCCCAGGGCCGAACTTCTCCTAAAGTCCAGAACCAGGGGACACAGTCTAAGGATAAGGGATAAGCCATTTAGGACTGAGATGAGGAGAAACTTCTTCACTCAGAGAGTTGTTAACCTGTGGAATTCCCTGCCGCAATAAGTTGTTGAAGCCAGTTCATTGGATATATTCAAGAGGGAGTTAGATATGGCCCTTACAGCTAAAGGGATCAAGGGGTATGGAGAGAAAGCAGGAAAGGGGTACTGAGGTGAATGATCAGCCATGATCTTATTGAATGGTGGTGCAGGCTCGAAGGGCCGAATGGCCTACTCCTGCACCTATTTTCTATGTTATTAGGGATGGTTTTCGAGACCAATATGTTCGGGAACCAACGAGGGAGCTGGCCATCCTAGATTGGGTGATGTGTAATGAGAAAGGACTAATGAGCAATCTTGTTGTGCGAGGCCCCTTGGGGAAGAGTGACCATAATATGGTAGAATTCATTATTAAGCTGGACAGTGACACAGTTAATTCAGAAACTAGGGTCCTGAACTTAAGGAAAGGTAACTTTGATGGTTTGAGGCGTGAATTGGCTAGAATAGACTGGCAAAGGAAACTGAGAGGGTTGACGGAGGATAAGCAATGGCAAACATTTAAAGATCACATGGATGAACTTCAGCAATTGTACAACCCTGTCGAGAGTAAAAATAAAACGGAGAAGGTGGCTCAACGGTGGTTAACAAGAGAAATTAAGGATAGTGTTAAATCCAAGGAAGAGGCATATAAATTGGCCAGAAAAAGCAGCAAACCTGAGAACTGGGAGAAATTTAGAATTCAGCAGAGGAGGACAAAGGGTTTAATTAGGAGGGGGAAATACAGTACGAGAAGAAGCTTGCCAGGAACATAAAAACTGACTGCAAAAGCTTCTATAGATATGTGAATAGAAAATAATTAGTGAAGACAAACATAGATCCCTTGCAGTCAGATTCAGGTGAATTTATAATGGGGAACAAAGAAATGGCAGATCAATTGAACAAATACTTTGGTTCTGTGTTCACGAAGGAAGACACAAATAACCTTCCGGAAGTACTAGGGGACCGAGAGTCTAGTGAGAAGGAGGAATTGAAGGATATCCTTATTAGGCGGGAAATTGTGTTCGGGAAATTGATGGGATTGAAGGCCGATAAATCCCGGGGCCTGATAGTCTGCATCCCAGAGTACTTAAGGAAGTGATCCAAGAAATAGTGGATGCATTGGTGATCATTTTCCAACAGTCTATCGACTCTGGATCAGTTCCTATGGACTGGAGGGTAGCTAATGTAACACCACTTTTTAAAAAGGGAGGGAGAGAGAAAGCTGATAATTATAGACCGGTTAGCCTGACATCAGTCGTGGGGAAAATGTTGGAGTCAATTATTAAGGATGAAATAGCAGCGCATTTGGAAATCAGTGACAGGATTGGTTCAAGTCAGCATGGATTTATGAAAGGGAAATCATGCTTGACAAATCTAGAATTTTTTGAGGATGTAACTAGTAGAGTGGACAAGGGAGAACCAATGGATGTGGTGTATTTGGACTTTCAAAAGGTTTTTGACAAGGTCCCACACAAGAGATTGGTGTGCAAAATCAAAGCACATCGTATTGGGGGTAATGTACTGACGTGGATAGAGAACTGGTTGGCAGACAGGAAGCAGAGAGTCGGGATAAACGGGTCCTTTTCAGAATGGCAGGCAGTGACTAGTGGGGTGCCGCAGGGCTCAGTGCTGGGACCCCAGTTTTTTACAAGATACATTAATGATTTGGATGAAGGAATTGAGTGTAATATCTCCAAGTTTGCAGATGACACTAAACTGGGTGGCGGTGTGAGCTGTGAGGAGGATGCTAAGAGGCTGCAGGGTGACTTGGACAGGTTAGGTGAGTGGGCAAATGCATGGCAGATACAGTATAATGTGGATAAATGTGAGGTTATCCACTTTGGGGGCAAAAACACAAAGGCAGAATATTATCTGAATGGCGGCAGATTAGGAAAAGGGAAGGTGCAACGAGACCTGGGTGTCATGGTTCATCAGTCATTGAAAGTTGGCATGCAGGTACAGCAGGCGGTGAAGGCAAATGGTATGTTGGCCTTCATAGCTAGGGGATTTGAGTATAGGAGCAGGGAGGTGTTACTGCAGTTGTACAGGGCCTTGGTGAGGCCTCACCTGGAATATTGTGTTCAGTTTTAGTCTCCTAATCTGTGGAAGGACGTTCTTGCTATTGAGGGAGTGCAGCGAAGGTTCACCAGACTGATTCCAGGGATGACAGGACTGACATATGAGGAGAGACTGGATCAACTGGGCCTTTATCCATTGGAGTTTAGAAGGATGACAGGGGATCTCATAGAAACATATAAGATTCTGACGGGACGGGACAGGTCAGATGCAGGTAGAATGCGGGCCGACTACTGCACCAATTTTCTATGTTTGCTCCTTCCCAAGCGACATACAGGCATCATTGCCCAGTTTCTCTATATCTCTGCTCATGCCCTTTCGGAGGGTACTGTACCCCGGTGTTATACAGTGACAGACCTGGACCCACCAGTACTGTACCCCAGTGTTATACAGTGACAGACCTGTACCCACCGGTACTGTACCCCAGTGTTACACAGTGACAGACCTGTACCCACCAGTACTGTACCCCAGTGTTATACAGTGACAGACCTGGACCCACCAGTACTGTATCCCAGTGTTATACCGTGACAGACCTGTACCCACCAGTACTGTACCCCGGTGTTATACAGTGACAGACCTGTACCCACCAGTACTGTACCCCAGTGTTATACAGTGACAGACCTGTCCCCACCAGTACTGTACCCCAGTGTTATACAGTGACAGACCTGGACCCACCAGTACTGTACCCCAGTGTTATACAGTGACAGACCTGGACCCACCAGTACTGTACCCCAGTGTTATACAGTGACAGACCTGTACCCACCAGTACTGTACCCCAGTGTTATACAGTGACAGACCTGTACCCACCAGTACTGTACCCCAGTGTTATATAGTGGCAGACCTGTACCCACCAGTGCTGTACCCCAGTGTATTACAGTGACAGACCGTACCCACCAGTACTGTACCCCAGTGTATTACAGTGACAGACTTGTACCCACCAATACAGAACACCAGTGTGACACAGTGACAGACCTGTACCCACCAGAACTGTACCCCAGTGCTATACAGTGACAGACCTGTACCCACCAGTACTGTGTCCCAGTGTTGTACAGTGACAGACCTGTACCCACCAGTACTATACCCGAGTGTGATACAGTGACAGACCTGTATGCACCAGTACTGTACCCCAGTGTTATACAGTGACAGGCCTGTACCCACCAGTACTGTACCCCAGTGTTATACAATGGCAGACCTGTACCCACCAGTACTGTACCCCAGTGTAACACAGTGACAGTCCTGTACCCACCAGAACTGTACCTCAGTGTTATACAGTGACAGACCTGTACCCTCCAGTACTGTATTCCAGCGTTTATACAGTGACAGACCAGTACTCACCGGTCCTGTACACCAGTGTTACACAGTGACAGACCTGTACCCACAAGTACTGTGTCCCAGTGTAATACAGTGACAGACCTGTACCCACCAGTACTGTACCGCAGTGGTATACAGTGACAGACCTGTACCCACCAGTACTGTACCCCGGTGCTATACAGTGGCAGACCTGCACCCACCAGAACTGTACCCCAGTGGTATACAGTGACAGACCTGTACCCACCAGTACTGTACCCCAGTCTTGTACAGTGACAGACCTGTACCCACCAGAACTGTACCCCAGTGTTATACAGTGACAGACCTGTACCCACCGGGACTGTACCCCAATGTTATACTGTGACAGACCTGTACCCAGCAGGACTGTACCCCAATGTTATACTGTGACAGACCTGTACCCAGCAGGACTGTACCCCAATTTTATACAGTGACAGATCTGTACCCACCAGTACTGTACCCCAGTGTATTACAGTGAAAGACCTGTACCTACCAGTACAGAACCCCAGTGTTATACAGCGACAGACCTGTACCCACCAGTACTGCACCCCGCTGTTATATAGTGACAGACCTGTACCCAGCAGGACTGTACCCCAGTGTTATACAGTGACAGACCTGTACCCACCAGAACTGTACCCCAGTGGTATACAGTGACAGACCTGTACCCACCAGTACTGCACCCCGGTGTTATATAGTGACAGACCTGCACCCACCAGTGCTGTGCCCCAGTGTATTACAGTGACAGACCGTACCCACCAATACAGAACACCAGTGTGACACAGTGACAGTCCTGTAGCCACCACTATTGTACCCCAGTGTTATACAGTGACAGACCTGTATCCACCAGTACTGTACCCCTGTGTATTACAGTGACAGACCTGTACCCACCAGTAAAGAACCCCAGTGTTATACGGCGACAGACCTGTATACACCAGTGCTGTACCCCAGTGTATTACAGTAACAGACCATACCCACCAACACAGAACACCAGTGTGACACAGTGACAGACCTGTACCCACCAGTACTGTACCCCAGTGTTGTACAGTGACAGACCTGTATCCACCACTACTGTACCCCAGTGTTATACAGTGACAGCCCTGTACCCACCAGGACTGTACCCCAGTGTTGTACAGTGACAGACCTGTATCCACCAGTACTGTATCCCAGTGTTATACAGTGACAGACCTGTACCCACCAGGACTGTACCCCAGTGTTGTACAGTGACAGACCTGTATCCACCAGGACTGTACCCCAGTGTTGTACAGTGACAGACCTGTACCCACCAGGACTGTACCCCAGTGTTGTACAGTGACAGACCTGTACCCACCAGGACTGTACCCCAGTGCTGTACAGTGACAGACCTGTATCCACCAGTACTGTATCCCAGTGTTATACAGTGACAGACCTGTACCCACCAGTACTGTACCCCAGTGTGATACAGTGACAGACCAGTATCCACCAGTACTGTACCCCAGTGTTATACAGTGACTGGCCTGTACCCACCAGTTCTGCACCCCAGTGTTGTACAATGACAGACCTGTACCCACCAGTAATGTACCCCAGTATTATACAGTGACAGACCTGTAGCCACCAGTACTATACCCCAGTGTCATACAGTGACAGACCTGTACCCACCAGTACTGTATCCCAGTGTGATACAGTGACAGACCTGTATCCACCAGTACTGTACCCCAGTGTTATGCAGTGACAGACCTGTACCCACCAGTACTGTACCCCAGTGTTATACATTGATAGACCTGTACCCACCAGGACTGGACACAAGTGTGACACAGTGACACATCTGCACCCACCAGTACAGAACCCCAGTGTAAGACAGTGGCAGACCGGTACTCACCTGTGTTGTACCCAAGTGTATTACAGTGACAGACCTGTACCCACCAGTACAGAACCCCAGTGTTATACAGTGACAGACCGTACCCACCAATACAGAACACCAGTGTGACACAGTGACAGACCTGTACCCACCAGTACTGTACCCCAGTGTTATACAGTGACAGACCTGTACCCACCAGTACTGTGTCCCAGTGTTGTACAGTGACAGTCCTGTACCCACCAGTACTGTACCACAGTGTTATACAGTGACAGACCTGTACCCACCAGTATTGTACCCCAGTGTGATAGTGACAGACCTGTCCCCACCAGTACTGTACCCCAGTGTATTACAGTGACAGACCTGCACCTACCAGTACATAACCACACTGTTATACAGCGACAGACCTGTACCCACCAGTACTGCACCCCTGTGTTAGATAGTGACAGACCTGCACCCAACAGTGCTGTACCCCAGTGTATTACAGTGACAGACCGTACCCACCAATACAGAACACCAGTGTGACACAGTGACAGACCTGTACCCACCAGTACTGTACCCCAGTGTTATACAGTGACAGACCTGTACCCACCAGTACTGTGCCCCAGTGTTGTACAGTGACAGACCTGTACCCACCAGTACTGTACCCCAGTGTGATACAGTGACAGAACTGTATCCACCAGTACTGTACCCCAGTGTTATACAGTGACAGACCTGTATCCACCAGTACTGTACCCCAGTGTGATACAGTGACAGACCTGTATCCACCAGTACTGTACCCCAGTGTTATACAGTGACAGACCTGTACCCACCAGTTCTGTACGCCAGTGTTATACAGTGACAGAGCTGTACCCACCAGTACTGTACCCCTGTGTTACACAGAGACAGACCTGTACCCACCAGTACTGTACCCCAGTGTTACACAGTGACAGACCTGTACCCACCAGTACTGTACCCCAGTGTTACACAGTGACAGACCTGTACCCACCAGTACTGTACCCCAGTGTTATACAGTGACAGACCTGTACCCACCAGTACTGTACCCCAGTGTTATACAGTGACAGACCTGTACCCACCAGTACTGTACCCCAGTGTTACACAGTGACAGACCTGTACCCACCAGTACTGTACCCCAGTGTTATACAGTGACAGACCTGTACCCACCAGTACTGTACCCCAGTGTTATACAGTGACAGACCTGTACCCACCAGTACTGTACCCCAGTGTTACACAGTGACAGACCTGTACCCACCAGTACTGTACCCCAGTGTTATACAGTGACAGAGCTGTACCCACCAGTACTGTACCCCAGTGTTATACAGTGACAGACCTGTACCCACCAGTACTGTACCCCAGTGTTATACAGTGACAGACGTGTACCCACCAGTACTGTGGCCCAGTGTTGTACAGTGACAGTCCTGTACCCACCAGTACTGTACCCCAGTGTAATACAGTGACAGACCTGTATCCACCAGTACTGTACCCCAGTGTTATACAGTGACAGGCCAGTACCCACCAGTACTGTACCCCAGTGTTATACAGTGACAGACCTGTACCCACCAGTACTGTACCCCAGTGTAACACAGTGACAGTCCTGTACCCACCAGAACTGCACCCCAGTGTTATACAGTGACAGACCTGTACCCACCAGGACTGTACCCCAATGTTATACTGTGACAGACCTGTACCCAGCATGACTGTATTCCAATGTTATACAGTGACAGATCTGTACCCACCAGTACTGTACCCCAGTGTATTACAGTGACAGACTTGAACCTCCCAGTACAGAACCCCAGTGTTATACAGTGACAGACCTGTACCCACCAGTACTGCACCCCGGTTTTATATCGTGACAGACCTGCACCCACCAGTACTGTACCCCAGTGTTATACAGTGACAGACCTGCACCCACCAGTGCTGTACCCCAGTGTATTACAGTGACAGACCGTACCCACCAATACAGAACACCAGTGTGACACAGTGACAGATCTGTACCCACTAGTACTGTACCCTAGTGTTATACAGTGACAGTCCTGTAGCCACCAGTACTGTACCCCAGTGTTATACAGTGACAGACCTGTAGCCACCAGTACTGTACCCCAGTGTTATACAGTGACAGACCTGTATCCACCAGTACTGTACCCCAGTGTTACACAGTGACAGCCCTGTACCCACCAGTACTGTACCCCAGTGTTATACAGTGACAGACCTGTACCCACCAGTACTGTACCCCAGTGTGATACAGTGACAGACCTGTACCCACCAGTACTGTACCCCAGTGTTATACAGTGACAGTCCTGTACCCACCAGTACTGTACCCCAGTGGTATACAGTGACAGACCTGTACCCACCAGTACTGTACCCCAGTGTTATACAGTGACAGTCTTGTACCCACCAGTACTGTACCCCAGTGTTACACAGTGACAGGCCTGTACCCACCAGTACTGTACCCCAGTGTTATACAGTGACAGACCTGTACCCACCAGTACTGTACCCAGTGTAATACAGTGACAGACCTGTACCCACCAGTACTGTACCCTAGTGTTATACAGTGACAGACCTGTACCCACCAGTCCTGTACCCTAGTGTTATACAGTGACAGACCTGTACCCACCACTACCGTACCCCAGTGTTATACAGTGACAGACCTGTACCCACCAGTACTGTACCCCAGTGTTATACAGTGACAGACCTGTACCCACCAGTACTGTACCCCAGTGTTATACAGTGACAGACCTGTACCTACCAGTACTGTACCCCAGTGTGATACAGTGACAGACCTGTACCCACCAGTACTGTACCCCAGTGTTATACAGTGACAGACCTGTACCCACCAGTACTGTACCCCAGTGTGATACAGTGACAGACCTGTATCCACCAGTACTGTACCCCAGTGTTATACAGTGACAGACCTGTACCCACCAGTACTGTACCCCAGCGTTATACAATGGCAGACCTGTACCCACCAGTACTTTACCCCAGTGTTATACAATGGCAGACCTGTACCCACCAGAACTTTACCCCAGTGTTATACAGTGACAGACCTGTACCCACCAGGACTGTACCCCAATGTTATACTGTGACAGACCTGTACCCAGCAGGACTGTACTCCAGTGTTATACAGTGACAGATCTGTACCCACCAGTACTGTACCCCAGTGTAATACAGTGACAGACCTGTACCTACCAGTACAGAACCCCAGTGTTATACAGTGACAGACCTGCACCCACCAGTGCTGTACCCCAGTGTATTACAGAGACTGACCGTACCCACCAATACAGAACACCAGTGTGACACAGTGACAGACCTGTACCCACCAGTACTGTACCCTAGTGTTATACAGTGACAGACCTGTACCCACCAGTACTGTACCCCAGTGTTATACAGTGACAGACCTGTACCCACCAGTACTGTATCCCAGTGTTATACAGTGACAGACCGGTACCCACCAGTACTATGCCCCAGTGTTGTACAGTGACAGTTCTGCAGCCACCACTACTGTACCCCAGTGTTATACAGTGACAGACCTGTACCCACCAGTACTGTGCCCCAGTGTTGTACAGTGACAGACCTGTACCCACCAGTACTGTGCCCCAGTGTTGTACAGTGACAGACCTGTATCCACCAGTACTGTACCCCAGTGTTATACAGTGACTGGCCTGTACCCACCAGTACTGTACCCCAGTGTTATACAGTGACAGACCTGTACCCACCAGTACTGTACCCCAGTATTATACAATGGCAGACCTGTACCCACCAGTACTGTACCCCAGTGTTATACAGTGACAGACCTGTACCCACCAGTACTGTACCCCAGTGTTATACAGTGACAGACCTGTACCCACCAGTACTGTACCCCAGTGTGATACAGTGACAGACCTGTATCCACCAGTACTGTACCCCAGTGTTATACAGTGACAGACCTGTACCCACCAGTACTGTACCCCAGCGTTATACAATGGCAGACCTGTACCCACCAGTACTTTACCCCAGTGTTATACAATGGCAGACCTGTACCCACCAGAACTTTACCCCAGTGTTATACAGTGACAGACCTGTACCCACCAGGACTGTACCCCAATGTTATACTGTGACAGACCTGTACCCAGCAGGACTGTACTCCAGTGTTATACAGTGACAGATCTGTACCCACCAGTACTGTACCCCAGTGTAATACAGTGACAGACCTGTACCTACCAGTACAGAACCCCAGTGTTATACAGTGACAGACCTGCACCCACCAGTGCTGTACCCCAGTGTATTACAGAGACTGACCGTACCCACCAATACAGAACACCAGTGTGACACAGTGACAGACCTGTACCCACCAGTACTGTACCCTAGTGTTATACAGTGACAGACCTGTACCCACCAGTACTGTACCCCAGTGTTATACAGTGACAGACCTGTACCCACCAGTACTGTATCCCAGTGTTATACAGTGACAGACCGGTACCCACCAGTACTATGCCCCAGTGTTGTACAGTGACAGTTCTGCAGCCACCACTACTGTACCCCAGTGTTATACAGTGACAGACCTGTACCCACCAGTACTGTGCCCCAGTGTTGTACAGTGACAGACCTGTACCCACCAGTACTGTGCCCCAGTGTTGTACAGTGACAGACCTGTATCCACCAGTACTGTACCCCAGTGTTATACAGTGACTGGCCTGTACCCACCAGTACTGTACCCCAGTGTTATACAGTGACAGACCTGTACCCACCAGTACTGTACCCCAGTATTATACAATGGCAGACCTGTACCCACCAGTACTGTACCCCAGTGTTATACAGTGACAGACCTGTACCCACCAGTACTGTACCCCAGTGTTATACAGTGACAGACCGGTACCCACCAGTACTATGCCCCAGTGTTGTACAGTGACAGTTCTGCAGCCACCACTACTGTACCCCAGTGTTATACAGTGACAGACCTGTACCCACCAGTACTGTGCCCCAGTGTTGTACAGTGACAGACCTGTACCCACCAGTACTGTACCCCAGTGTGATACAGTGACAGACCTGTATCCACCAGTACTGTACCCCAGTGTTATACAGTGACTGGCCTGTACCCACCAGTACTGTACCCCAGTGTTATACAGTGACAGACCTGTACCCACCAGTACTGTACCCCAGTATTATACAATGGCAGACCTGTACCCACCAGTACTGTACCCCAGTGTTATACAGTGACAGACCTGTACCCACCAGTACTGTACCCCAGTGTTATACAGTGACAGACCGGTACCCACCAGTACTATGCCCCAGTGTTGTACAGTGACAGTTCTGCAGCCACCACTACTGTACCCCAGTGTTATACAGTGACAGACCTGTACCCACCAGTACTGTGCCCCAGTGTTGTACAGTGACAGACCTGTACCCACCAGTACTGTACCCCAGTGTGATACAGTGACAGACCTGTATCCACCAGTACTGTACCCCAGTGTTATACAGTGACTGGCCTGTACCCACCAGTACTGTACCCCAGTGTTATACAGTGACAGACCTGTACCCACCAGTACTGTACCCCAGTATTATACAATGGCAGACCTGTACCCACCAGTACTGTACCCCAGTGTTATACAGTGACAGACCTGCACCCACCAGTACTGTACACCAGTGTTATACAGTGACAGATCTGTACCCACCAGTACTGTACCCCAGTGTTATACAGTGACTGGCCTGTACCCACCAGTTCTGTACCCCAGTGTTATACAGTGACAGACCTGTACCCACCAGTACTGTACCCCAGTGTTATACAATGGCAGACCTGTACCCACCAATACTGTACCCCAGTGTTATACAATGGCAGCCCTGTAACCACCAGTACTGTACCCCAGTGTTATACAGTGATAGACCAGTACCCACAAGTACTGTACCCCAGTGTGATACAGTGACAGACCTGTATCCACCAGTACTGTACCCGTGTTATACAGTGACATAGCTGTACCCACCAGTATTGTACCCCAGTGTTATACAGTGACAGACCTGTACCCACAAGTACTGTACCCCAGTGTGATACAGTGACAGACCTGTATCCACCAGTACTGTACCCCAGTGTTATACAGTGACAGACCTGTACCCACCAGTGCTGTGTCCCAGTGTTGTACAGTGACAGACCTGTACCCACAAGTACTGTACCCCAGTGTGATACAGTGACAGACCTGTATCCACCAGTACTGTACCCCAGTGTTATACAGTGACAGACCTGTATCCACCAGTACTGTACCCCAGTGTTATACAGTGACAGGCCAGTACCCACCAGTACTGTACCCCAGTGTAACATAGTGACAGTCCTGTACCCACCAGAACTGTACCCCAGTGTATTACAGTGACAGACCTGTACCCTCCAGTACTGTATCCCAGCGTTATACAGTGACAGACCAGTACTCACCAGTCCTGTACACCAGTGTTACACAGTGACAGACCTGTACTCACCAGAACTGTACCCCAGTGTTATACAGTGACAGACCTGTACCCACCAGGACTGTACCCCAATGTTATACTGTGACAGACCTGTACCCAGCAGGACTGTATTCCAATGTTTTACAGTGACAGATCTGTACCCACCAGTACTGTACCCCAGTGTATTACAGTGACAGACCTGTACCCACCAGTACAGAACCCCAATGTTATACAGCGACAGACCTGTACCCACCAGTACTGCACCCCGGTGTTATATAGTGACAGACCTGCACCCACCAGTCCTGTACCCCAGTGTTATACAGTGACAGACCTGCACCCACCAGTGCTGTACCCCAGTGTATTACAGTGACAGACCGTACCCACCAATACAGAACACCAGTGTGACACAGTGACAGACCTGTACCCACCAGTACTGTACCCCAGTGTGATACAGTGACAGACCTGTACCCACCAGTACTGTACCCCAGTGTTATACAGTGACAGACCTGTACCCACCAGTACCGTACCCCAGTGTTATACAGTGACAGACCTGTAGCCACCAGAACTGTACCCCAGTGTTATACAGTGACAGACCTGTATCCACCAGTACTGTACCCCAGTGTTATACAGTGACAGACCTGTACCCACCAGTACTGTACCCCAGTGTGATACAGTGACAGACCTGTACCCACCAGTACTGTACCCCAGTGTTATACAGTGACAGATCTGTACCCACCAGTACTGTACCCCAGTGTTATACAATGGCAGACCTGTACCCACCAGTCCTGTACCCGTGTGATACAGTGACAGACCTGTATCCACCAGTACTGTACCCCAGTGTTATAAAGTGACAGAGCTGTACCCACCACTACTGTACCCTGGTGTTATACAGTGACAGACCAGTACCCACAAGTACTGTACCCCAGTGTGATACAGTGACAGACCTGTATCCACCAGTACTGTACCCCAGTGTTATACAGTGACAGAGCTGTACCCACCAGTATTGTACCCCAGTGTTATACAGTGACAGACCTGTACCCACAAGTACTGTACCCCAGTGTGATACAGTGACAGACCTGTATCCACCAGTACTGTACCCCAGTGTTATACAGTGACAGACCTGTACCCACCAATACTATACTCCAGTGTTATACAGTGACATACCTGTACCCACCAGTACTGTGTCCCAGTGTTGTACAGTGACAGACCTGTACACACCAGTACTGTACCCCAGTGTTATACAGTGACAGACCTGTACCCACCAGTACTGTACCCCAGTATTATACAATGGCAGACCTGTACCCACCAGTACTGTACCCCAGTGTTATACAGTGACAGACCTGTACCCACCAGTACTGTACCCCAGTGTTATACAGTGACAGACCGGTACCCACCAGTACTATGCCCCAGTGTTGTACAGTGACAGTTCTGCAGCCACCACTACTGTACCCCAGTGTTATACAGTGACAGACCTGTACCCACCAGTACTGTGCCCCAGTGTTGTACAGTGACAGACCTGTACCCACCAGTACTGTACCCCAGTGTGATACAGTGACAGACCTGTATCCACCAGTACTGTACCCCAGTGTTATACAGTGACTGGCCTGTACCCACCAGTACTGTACCCCAGTGTTATACAGTGACACACCTGTACCCACCAGTACTGTACCCCAGTATTATACAATGGCAGACCTGTACCCACCAGTACTGTACCCCAGTGTTATACAGTGACAGACCTGCACCCACCAGTACTGTACACCAGTGTTATACAGTGACAGATCTGTACCCACCAGTACTGTACCCCAGTGTTATACAGTGACTGGCCTGTACCCACCAGTTCTGTACCCCAGTGTTATACAGTGACAGACCTGTACCCACCAGTACTGTACCCCAGTGTTATACAATGGCAGACCTGTACCCACCAATACTGTACCCCAGTGTTATACAATGGCAGCCCTGTAACCACCAGTACTGTACCCCAGTGTTATACAGTGATAGACCAGTACCCACAAGTACTGTACCCCAGTGTGATACAGTGACAGACCTGTATCCACCAGTACTGTACCCCAGTGTTATACAGTGACATAGCTGTACCCACCAGTATTGTACCCCAGTGTTATACAGTGACAGACCTGTACCCACAAGTACTGTACCCCAGTGTGATACAGTGACAGACCTGTATCCACCAGTACTGTACCCCAGTGTTATACAGTGACAGACCTGTACCCACCAGTGCTGTGTCCCAGTGTTGTACAGTGACAGACCTGTACACACCAGTACTGTACCCCAGTGTTATACAGTGACAGGCCAGTACCCACCAGTACTGTACCCCAGTGTAACATAGTGACAGTCCTGTACCCACCAGAACTGTACCCCAGTGTATTACAGTGACAGACCTGTACCCTCCAGTACTGTATCCCAGCGTTATACAGTGACAGACCAGTACTCACCAGTCCTGTACACCAGTGTTACACAGTGACAGACCTGTACCCACAAGTACTGTTACCCAGTGTAATACAGTGACAGACCTGTACCCACCAGTACTGTATCCCAGTGTTATACAGTGACAGTCCTGCACCCACCAGAACTGTACCCCAGTGGTATACAGTGATAGACCTGTACTCACCAGAACTGTACCCCAGTGTTATACAGTGACAGACCTGTACCCACCAGGACTGTACCCCAATGTTATACTGTGACAGACCTGTACCCAGCAGGACTGTATTCCAATGTTTTACAGTGACAGATCTGTACCCACCAGTACTGTACCCCAGTGTATTACAGTGACAGACCTGTACCCACCAGTACAGAACCCCAATGTTATACAGCGACAGACCTGTACCCACCAGTACTGCACCCCGGTGTTATATAGTGACAGACCTGCACCCACCAGTCCTGTACCCCAGTGTTATACAGTGACAGACCTGCACCCACCAGTGCTGTACCCCAGTGTATTACAGTGACAGACCGTACCCACCAATACAGAACACCAGTGTGACACAGTGACAGACCTGTACCCACCAGTACTGTACCCCAGTGTGATACAGTGACAGACCTGTACCCACCAGTACTGTACCCCAGTGTTATACAGTGACAGACCTGTACCCACCAGTACTGTACCCCAGTGTTATACAATGGCAGACCTGTACCCACCAGTCCTGTACCCGTGTGATACAGTGACAGACCTGTATCCACCAGTACTGTACCCCAGTGTTATAAAGTGACAGAGCTGTACCCACCAGTACTGTACCCCAGTGTTATACAGTGACAGACCAGTACCCACAAGTACTGTACCCCAGTGTGATACAGTGACAGACCTGTATCCACCAGTACTGTACCCCAGTGTTATACAGTGACAGAGCTGTACCCACCAGTATTGTACCCCAGTGTTATACAGTGACAGACCTGTACCCACAAGTACTGTACCCCAGTGTGATACAGTGACAGACCTGTATCCACCAGTACTGTACCCCAGTGTTATACAGTGACAGACCTGTACCCACCAATACTATACTCCAGTGTTATACAGTGACAGACCTGTATCCACCAGTACTGTACCCCAGTGTTATACAGTGACAGGCCAGTACCCACCAGTACTGTACCCCAGTGTAACATAGTGACAGTCCTGTACCCACCAGAACTGTACCCCAGTGTATTACAGTGACAGACCTGTACCCTCCAGTACTGTATCCCAGCGTTATCCAGTGACAGACC
Source organism: Pristiophorus japonicus (assembly GCF_044704955.1). Lineage (NCBI taxonomy): Eukaryota > Metazoa > Chordata > Chondrichthyes > Pristiophoridae > Pristiophorus > Pristiophorus japonicus. The sequence continues at coordinate 399,879 of NW_027254376.1, read as the reverse complement.
AGTACTCACCAGTCCTGTACACCAGTGTTACACAGTGACAGACCTGTACCCACAAGTACTGTTACCCAATGTTATACTGTGACAGACCTGTACCCAGCAGGACTGTATTCCAATGTTATACAGTGACAGATCTGTACCCACCAGTACTGTACCCCAGTGTATTACAGTGACAGACCTGTACCCACCAGTACTGTACCCCAGTGTTATACAGTGACAGACCTGTACCCACCAATACTATACTCCAGTGTTATACAGTGACATACCTGTACCCACCAGTACTGTGTCCCAGTGTTGTACAGTGACAGACCTGTACACACCAGTACTGTACCCCAGTGTTATACAGTGACAGACCTGTACCCACCAGTACTGTACCCCAGTGTGATACAGTGACAGACCTGTATCCACCAGTACTGTACCCCAGTGTGATACAGTGACAGACCTGTATCCACCAGTACTGTATCCCAGTGTTATACAGTGACAGTCCTGCACCCACCAGAACTGTACCCCAGTGGTATACAGTGACAGAACTGTACCCACCAGTACTGTACCCCAGTGTTGTACAGTGATAGACTTGTACCCACCAGAACAATACCCCAGTGTTATACAGTGACAGACCTGTACCCACCAGGACTGTACCCCAATGTTATACTGTGACAGACCTGTACCCAGCAGGACTGTATTCCAATGTTATACAGTGACAGATCTGTACCCACCAGTACTGTACCCCAGTGTATTACAGTGACAGACCTGTACCCACCAGTACAGAACCCCAATGTTATACAGCGACAGACCTGTACCCACCAGTACTGCACCCCGGTGTTATATAGTGACAGACTTGCACCCACCAGTCCTGTACTCCAGTGTTATACAGTGACAGACCTGCACCCACCAGTGCTGTACCCCAGTGTATTACAGTGACAGACCGTACCCACCAATACAGAACACCAGTGTGACACAGTGACAGACCTGTACCCACCAGTACTGTACCCTAGTGTTATACAGTGACAGCCCTGTACCCACCAGTACTGTACCCCAGTGTTATACAGTGACAGACCTGTACCCACCAGTACTGTACCCCAGTGTTATACAGTGACAGACCTGTACCCACCAGAACTGTACCCCAGTGTTATACAGTGACAGACCTGTCCCCACCAGTACTGTACACCAGTGTTGTACAGTGACAGACCTGTACCCACCCGTACTGTACCCCAGTGTTATACAGTGACAGACCTGTACCCACCACTACCGTACCCCAGTGTTATACAGTGACAGACCTGTATCCACCAGTACTGTACCCCAGTGTGATACAGTGACAGACCTGTATCCACCAGTACTGTACCCCAGTGTTATACAATGGCAGACCTGTACCCACCAGTACTTTACCCCAGTGTTATACAATGGCAGACCTGTACCCACCAGTACTGTACCCCAGTGTTATACAGTGACAGTCCTGCACCCACCAGAACTGTACCCCAGTGGTATACAGTGACAGACCTGTACCCACCAGTACTGTACCCCAGTGTTGTACAGTGGCAGACCTGTACCCACCAGAACTGTACCCCAGTGTTTTACAGTGACAGACCTGTACCTACCGGGACTGTACCCCAATGTTATACTGTGACAGACCTGTACCTACCAGTACTGTATCCCAGTGTATTACAGTGACAGACCTGTACCCAGCAGGACTGTACCCCAATGTTATACAGTGACAGACCTGTACCCACCAGTACTGTACCCCAGTGTATTACAGTGACAGACCTGTACCTACCAGTACAGAACCCCAGTGTTATACAGCGACAGACCTGTACCCACCAGTACTGCACCCCGGTGTTTATAGTGACAGACCTGCACCCACCAGTGCTGTACCCCAGTGTATTACAGTGACAGACCGTACCCACCAATACAGCACACCAGTGTTATACAGTGACAGACCTGTACCCACCAGTACTGTACCCCAGTGTTATACAGTGACAGTCATGCACCCACCAGAACTGTACTCCAGTGGTATACAGTGACAGAGCTGTACCCACCAGTACTGCACCCCGGTGTTATACAGTGACAGACCTGTACCCACCGGTACTGTACCCCAGTGTATTACAGTGACAGACCTGTACCCACCAGCACTGTGCCCCAGTGTTGCACAGTGACAGACCTGTACCCACCAGTACTGTACCCCAGTGTTATACAGTGACATACCTGTACCCACCAGTACTGTGCCCCAGTGTTATACTGTGACAGACCTGTACCCAGCAGGACTGTATTCCAATGTTATACAGTGACAGATCTGTACCCACCAGTACTGTACCCCAGTGTATTACAGTGACAGACCTGTACCCACCAGTACAGAACCCCAATGTTATACAGCGACAGACCTGTACCCACCAGTACTGCACCCCGGTGTTATATAGTGACAGACTTGCACCCACCAGTCCTGTACCCCAGTGTTATACAGTGACAGACCTGCACCCACCAGTGCTGTACCCCAGTGTATTACAGTGACAGACCGTACCCACCAATACAGAACACCAGTGTGACACAGTGACAGACCTGTACCCACCAGTACTGTACCCTAGTGTTATACAGTGACAGCCCTGTACCCACCAGTACTGTACCCCAGTGTTATACAGTGACAGACCTGTACCCACCAGTACTTTACCCCAGTGTTATACAGTGACAGACCTGTACCCACCAGTACTGTACCCCAGTGTTATACAGTGACAGACCTGTACCCACCAGAACTGTACCCCAGTGTTATACAGTGACAGACCTGTCCCCACCAGTACTGTACACCAGTGTTGTACAGTGACAGACCTGTACCCACCCGTACTGTACCCCAGTGTTATACAGTGACAGATCTGTACCCACCACTACCGTACCCCAGTGTTATACAGTGACAGACCTGTATCCACCAGTACTGTACCCCAGTGTGATACAGTGACAGACCTGTATCCACCAGTACTGTACCCCAGTGTTATAAAGTGACAGAGCTGTACCCACCAGTACTGTACCCCAGTGTTATACAGTGACAGACCAGTACCCACAAGTACTGTACCCCAGTGTGATACAGTGACAGACCTGTATCCACCAGTACTGTACCCCAGTGTTATACAGTGACAGAGCTGTACCCACCAGTATTGTACCCCAGTGTTATACAGTGACAGACCTGTACCCACAAGTACTGTACCCCAGTGTGATACAGTGACAGACCTGTATCCACCAGTACTGTACCCCAGTGTTATACAGTGACAGACCTGTACCCACCAATACTATACTCCAGTGTTATACAGTGACAGACCTGTATCCACCAGTACTGTACCCCAGTGTTATACAGTGACAGGCCAGTACCCACCAGTACTGTACCCCAGTGTAACATAGTGACAGTCCTGTACCCACCAGAACTGTACCCCAGTGTATTACAGTGACAGACCTGTACCCTCCAGTACTGTATCCCAGCGTTATCCAGTGACAGACCAGTACTCACCAGTCCTGTACACCAGTGTTACACAGTGACAGACCTGTACCCACAAGTACTGTTACCCAATGTTATACTGTGACAGACCTGTACCCAGCAGGACTGTATTCCAATGTTATACAGTGACAGATCTGTACCCACCAGTACTGTACCCCAGTGTATTACAGTGACAGACCTGTACCCACCAGTACTGTACCCCAGTGTTATACAGTGACAGACCTGTACCCACCAATACTATACTCCAGTGTTATACAGTGACATACCTGTACCCACCAGTACTGTGTCCCAGTGTTGTACAGTGACAGACCTGTACACACCAGTACTGTACCCCAGTGTTATACAGTGACAGACCTGTACCCACCAGTACTGTACCCCAGTGTGATACAGTGACAGACCTGTATCCACCAGTACTGTACCCCAGTGTGATACAGTGACAGACCTGTATCCACCAGTACTGTATCCCAGTGTTATACAGTGACAGTCCTGCACCCACCAGAACTGTACCCCAGTGGTATACAGTGACAGAACTGTACCCACCAGTACTGTACCCCAGTGTTGTACAGTGATAGACTTGTACCCACCAGAACAATACCCCAGTGTTATACAGTGACAGACCTGTACCCACCAGGACTGTACCCCAATGTTATACTGTGACAGACCTGTACCCAGCAGGACTGTATTCCAATGTTATACAGTGACAGATCTGTACCCACCAGTACTGTACCCCAGTGTATTACAGTGACAGACCTGTACCCACCAGTACAGAACCCCAATGTTATACAGCGACAGACCTGTACCCACCAGTACTGCACCCCGGTGTTATATAGTGACAGACTTGCACCCACCAGTCCTGTACTCCAGTGTTATACAGTGACAGACCTGCACCCACCAGTGCTGTACCCCAGTGTATTACAGTGACAGACCGTACCCACCAATACAGAACACCAGTGTGACACAGTGACAGACCTGTACCCACCAGTACTGTACCCTAGTGTTATACAGTGACAGCCCTGTACCCACCAGTACTGTACCCCAGTGTTATACAGTGACAGACCTGTACCCACCAGTACTGTACCCCAGTGTTATACAGTGACAGACCTGTACCCACCAGAACTGTACCCCAGTGTTATACAGTGACAGACCTGTCCCCACCAGTACTGTACACCAGTGTTGTACAGTGACAGACCTGTACCCACCCGTACTGTACCCCAGTGTTATACAGTGACAGACCTGTACCCACCACTACCGTACCCCAGTGTTATACAGTGACAGACCTGTATCCACCAGTACTGTACCCCAGTGTGATACAGTGACAGACCTGTATCCACCAGTACTGTACCCCAGTGTTATACAATGGCAGACCTGTACCCACCAGTACTTTACCCCAGTGTTATACAATGGCAGACCTGTACCCACCAGTACTGTACCCCAGTGTTATACAGTGACAGTCCTGCACCCACCAGAACTGTACCCCAGTGGTATACAGTGACAGACCTGTACCCACCAGTACTGTACCCCAGTGTTGTACAGTGGCAGACCTGTACCCACCAGAACTGTACCCCAGTGTTTTACAGTGACAGACCTGTACCTACCGGGACTGTACCCCAATGTTATACTGTGACAGACCTGTACCTACCAGTACTGTATCCCAGTGTATTACAGTGACAGACCTGTACCCAGCAGGACTGTACCCCAATGTTATACAGTGACAGACCTGTACCCACCAGTACTGTACCCCAGTGTATTACAGTGACAGACCTGTACCTACCAGTACAGAACCCCAGTGTTATACAGCGACAGACCTGTACCCACCAGTACTGCACCCCGGTGTTTATAGTGACAGACCTGCACCCACCAGTGCTGTACCCCAGTGTATTACAGTGACAGACCGTACCCACCAATACAGCACACCAGTGTTATACAGTGACAGACCTGTACCCACCAGTACTGTACCCCAGTGTTATACAGTGACAGTCATGCACCCACCAGAACTGTACTCCAGTGGTATACAGTGACAGAGCTGTACCCACCAGTACTGCACCCCGGTGTTATACAGTGACAGACCTGTACCCACCGGTACTGTACCCCAGTGTATTACAGTGACAGACCTGTACCCACCAGCACTGTGCCCCAGTGTTGCACAGTGACAGACCTGTACCCACCAGTACTGTACCCCAGTGTTATACAGTGACATACCTGTACCCACCAGTACTGTGCCCCAGTGTTATACTGTGACAGACCTGTACCCAGCAGGACTGTATTCCAATGTTATACAGTGACAGATCTGTACCCACCAGTACTGTACCCCAGTGTATTACAGTGACAGACCTGTACCCACCAGTACAGAACCCCAATGTTATACAGCGACAGACCTGTACCCACCAGTACTGCACCCCGGTGTTATATAGTGACAGACTTGCACCCACCAGTCCTGTACCCCAGTGTTATACAGTGACAGACCTGCACCCACCAGTGCTGTACCCCAGTGTATTACAGTGACAGACCGTACCCACCAATACAGAACACCAGTGTGACACAGTGACAGACCTGTACCCACCAGTACTGTACCCTAGTGTTATACAGTGACAGCCCTGTACCCACCAGTACTGTACCCCAGTGTTATACAGTGACAGACCTGTACCCACCAGTACTTTACCCCAGTGTTATACAGTGACAGACCTGTACCCACCAGTACTGTACCCCAGTGTTATACAGTGACAGACCTGTACCCACCAGAACTGTACCCCAGTGTTATACAGTGACAGACCTGTCCCCACCAGTACTGTACACCAGTGTTGTACAGTGACAGACCTGTACCCACCCGTACTGTACCCCAGTGTTATACAGTGACAGATCTGTACCCACCACTACCGTACCCCAGTGTTATACAGTGACAGACCTGTATCCACCAGTACTGTACCCCAGTGTGATACAGTGACAGACCTGTATCCACCAGTACTGTACCCCAGTGTTATACAATGGCAGACCTGTACCCACCAGTACTTTACCCCAGTGTTATACAATGGCAGACCTGTACCCACCAGTACTGTACCCCAGTGTTATACAGTGACAGTCCTGCACCCACCAGAACTGTACCCCAGTGGTATACAGTGACAGACCTGTACCCACCAGTACTGTACCCCAGTGTTGTACAGTGGCAGACCTGTACCCACCAGAACTGTACCCCAGTGTTTTACAGTGACAGACCTGTACCTACCGGGACTGTACCCCAATGTTATACTGTGACAGACCTGTACCTACCAGTACTGTATCCCAGTGTATTACAGTGACAGACCTGTACCCAGCAGGACTGTACCCCAATGTTATACAGTGACAGACCTGTACCCACCAGTACTGTACCCCAGTGTATTACAGTGACAGACCTGTACCTACCAGTACAGAACCCCAGTGTTATACAGCGACAGACCTGTACCCACCAGTACTGCACCCCGGTGTTTATAGTGACAGACCTGCACCCACCAGTGCTGTACCCCAGTGTATTACAGTGACAGACCGTACCCACCAATACAGCACACCAGTGTTATACAGTGACAGACCTGTACCCACCAGTACTGTACCCCAGTGTTATACAGTGACAGTCATGCACCCACCAGAACTGTACTCCAGTGGTATACAGTGACAGAGCTGTACCCACCAGTACTGCTCCCCGGTGTTATACAGTGACAGACCTGTACCCACCGGTACTGTACCCCAGTGTATTACAGTGACAGACCTGTACCCACCAGCACTGTGCCCCAGTGTTGTACAGTGACAGACCTGTACCCACCAGTACTGTACCCCAGTGTTATACAGTGACATACCTGTACCCACCAGTACTGTGCCCCAGTGTTATACAGTGACAGACCTGTACCCACCAGTACTGTACCCCAGTGTTATACAGTGACAGGCGTGCACCCACCAGTACTGACCCCCAGTGTTATACAGTGACAGACCTGTACCCACCAGTACTGTACCCCAGTGTTATACAGTGACAGACCTGTACCCACCAGTACTGTACCCCAGTGTTATACAGTGACAGACCTGTACCCACCAGTACTGTACCCCAGTGTTATACAGTGACAGACCTGTACCCACCAGTACTGTACCCCAGTGTTATACAGTGACAGACCTGTACCCACCAGTACTGTACCCCAGTGTTATACAGTGACAGACCTGTACCCACCAGTACTGTACCCCAGTGTTATACAGTGACAGACCTGTACCCACCAGTACTGTACCTCAGTGTGATACAGTGACAGACCTGTACCCACCAGTACTGTACCCCAGTGTTATACAGTGACAGACATGTACCCACCACTACTGTACCCCAGTGTTATACAGTGACAGACCTGTACCCACTAGTGCTGTACCCCAGTGTACTACAGTGACAGACCTGTACCCACCAGTACTGTACCCCAGTGTTATACAGTGACAGACCTGTACCCACCAGGACTGGACACCAGTGTTATACAGTGACAGACCTGTACCCACCAGTACTGAACCCCAGTGTTATACAGTGACTGACATGTACCCACCAGTACTGTACTCCAGTGTTATACAGTGACTGACATGTACCCACCAGGACTGTACACCAGTGTGACACAGTGACACACCTGTACCCTCCAGTGCTGTACCCCAGTGTTATACAATGACAGACCTGTACCCACCAGTACAGTACCCCAGTGTTATACAGTGACAGACCTGTACCCACCAGTACTGTATCCCAGTGTAATACAGTGGCAGACCTGTACTCACCTGTACTGTACCCAAGTGTTATACAGTGACAGACCTGGACCCACCAGTACTGTACGCCAGTGTATTACAGTGACAGACCTGTACCCACCAGTACAGAACCCCAGTGTTATACGGCGACAGACCTCTACCCACCAGTACTGCACCCCGGTGTTATATAGTGACAGACCTGCACCCACCAGTGCTGTACCCCAGTGTATTACAGTGACAGACCGTACCCACCAATACAGAACACCAGTGTGACACAGTGACAGACCTGTACCCACCAGTACTGTACCCCAGTATTATACAGTGACAGACCTGTACCCACCAGTACTGTGTCCCAGTGTTGTACAGTGACAGTCCTGTACCCACCAGTACTGTACCACAGTGTTATACAGTGACAGACCTGTATCCACCAGTACTGTACCCCAGTGTTATACAGTGACAGTCCTGTACCCACCAGTACTGTACCCCAGTGTTATACAGTGACAGACCTGTACCCACCAGTACTGTACCCCAGTGTTATACAGTGACAGATCTGTACCCACCAGTACTGTACCCCAGTGTTATACAATGACGGGCCTGTACCCTCAAGTACTGTACCCCAGTGTTATACAGTGACAGACCTGTGTCCATTAGTACTGTACCCCCGTGTTATACAATGGCAGACCTGTACCCACCAGTACTGTACCCCAGTGTAACACAGTGACAGTGCTGTACCCACCAGAACTGTACCCCAGCGTTATACAGTGACAGACCTGTACCCTCCAGCACTGTACACCAGTGTGACACAGAGACAGACCTGTACCCACAAGTACTGTATCCCAGTGTAAGACAGTGACAGACCTGTACCCACCAGCACTGTACCACAGTGGTATACAGTGACAGACCTGTACCCACCAGTACTGTACCCCAGTGTTATACAGTGACAGTCCTGCACCCACCAGAACTGTACCCCAGTCGTATACAGTGACAGACCTGTACCCACCAGTACTATACCCCAGTGTTGTACAGTTACAGACCTGTACCCACAAGAACTGTACCCCAGTGTTATACAGTGACAGACCTGTACCCACCAGGACTGTACCCCAATGTTATACAGTGACAGACCGTACCCACCAATATAGAACACCAGTGTGAAACAGTGACAGACCTGTACCCACCAGTACTGTACCCCAGTGTTATACAGTGACAGACCTGTACCCACCAGTACTGTACCCCAGTGTTATACAGTGACAGACCTGTACTCACCAGTACTGTACCCCAGTGTATTACAGTGACAGACCGTACCCACCAATACAGAACACCAGTGTATTACAGTGACAGACCTGTACCCACCAGAAATGTACCCCCGTGTTATACTGTGACAGACCTGTACCCACCAGGACTGTGCCCCAGTGTTGTACAGTGACAGACATGTACCCACCAGAACTGTACCCCAGTGTTATACAGTGACAGATCTGTACCCACCAGGACTGTACCCCAGTGTATTACAGTGACAGACCTGTACCTACCAGTACAGAACCCCAGTGTTATACAGCGACAGACCTGTACCCACCAGTACTGTATCCCAGTGTTATACAGTGGCAGACCTGTACCCACCAGTACTGTACCCCAGTGTTATACAGTGACAGACCTGTACCCACCAGTACTGTGCCCCAGTGTTGTACAGTGACAGTCCTGTAGCCAGCACTACTGTACCCCAGTGTTATACAGTGACAGACCTGTACCCACCAGTACTGTACCCCAGTGTAATACAGTGGCAGACCTGTACTCACCTGTACTGTACCCAACTGTTATACAGTGACAGACCTGTACCCACCAGTTCTCTACCCCAGTGTATTACAGTGACAGACCTGTACCCACCAGCACTGTACCCCAGTGTAATACAGTGGCAGACCTGTACTCACCAGTACTGTACCCCAGTGTTATACAGTGACAGACCTGTACCGACCAGTACTGTACCCCAGTGTATTACAGTGACAGACCTGTACCCACCAGTACAGAACCCCAGTGTTATACAGCGACAGACCTGCACCCACCAGTACTGCACCCCGGTGTTATATAGTGACAGACCTGCATCCACCAGTGCTGTACCCCAGTGGATTACAGTGACAGACCGTACCCACCAATACAGAACACCAGTGTGACACAGTGACAGACCTGTACCCACCAGTACTGTACCCCAGTGTTATACAGTGACAGACCTGTACCCACCAGTACTGTGTCCCAGTGTTGTACAGTGACAGTCCTGCACACACCAGTACTGTACCCCAGTGTTATACAGTGACAGACCTGTACCCACCAGTATTGTACCCCATTGTGACAGTGACAGACCTGTACCCACCAGTACAGTACCCCAGTGTATTACAGTGACAGACCTGTACCTACCAGTACATAACCCCAGTGTTATACAGTGACAGTCCTGTACCCACCAGTACTGCACGCCGGTGTTATATCGTGACAGACCTGCACCCACCAGTGCTGTACCCCAGTGTATTACAGTGACAGACCTGTACCCACCAGTACTGTACCCCAGTGTTATACAGTGACAGACCTGTACCCACCAGTACTGTAACCCAGTGTTGTACAGTGACAGTCCTGTAGCCACCACTACTGTACCCCAGTGTTATACAGTGACAGACCTGTATCCACCAGTACTGTACCCCAGTGTGATACAGTGACAGACCTGTGCCCACCAGTACTGTACCCCAGTGTTATACAGTGACAGACCTGTATCCACCAGTACTGTACCCCAGTGTGATACAGTGACAGACCTGTATCCACCAGTACTGTACCCCAGTGTTATACAGTGACTGGCCTGTATCCACCAGTACTGTACCCCAGTGTGATACAGTGACAGACCTGTATCCATCAGTACTGCACCCCAGTGTTATACAGTGACTGGCCTGTACCCACCAGTTCTGTACCCCAGTGTTATACAGTGACAGACCTGTACCCAACAGTACTGTACCCCAGTGTTATACAGTGACAGACCAGTACTCACCAGTCCTGTACACCAGTGTTATACAGTGACAGACCTGTACCCACCAGTACTGTACCCCAGTGTAACACAGTGACAGTCCTGTACCCAACAGAACTGTACCCCAGTGTAACACAGTGACAGTCCTGTACCCAACAGAACTGTACCCCAGTGTTATAGAGTGACAGACCTGTACCCTCAAGTACTGTATCCCAGCATTATACAGTGACAGACCAGTACTCACCAGTCCTATACACCAGTGTAATACAGTGACAGACCTGTACCCACAAGTACTGTATCCCAGTGTAATACAGTGACAGACCTGTACCCACCAGTACTGTACCGCAGTGGTATACAGTGACAGACCTGTACCCACCAGTACTGTACCCCAGTGTTATACAGGGACAGTCCTGTACCCACCAGAACTGTACCCCAGTCGTATACAGTGACAGACATGTACCCACCAGAACTGTACCCCAGTGTTATACAGTGACAGACCTGTACCCACCGGGACTGTACCCCAATGTGATACTGTGACAGACCTGTACCCACCAGGACTGTACCCCAGTGTTATACAGTGACAGACCTGTACCCACCAGTACTGTACCCCAGTGTTATACAGTGACAGACCTGTACCCACCAGTAATGTACCCCAGTGTGATACAGTGACATACCTGTATCCACCAGTACTGTACCCCAGTGTTATACAGTGACAGACCTGTACCCACCAGTACTGTATCCCAGTGTTATACAATGGCAGACCTGTACCCACCAGTACTGCACCCCGGTGTTATACAGTGACAGACCGTACCCACCAATACAGAACACCAGTGTGACACAGTGACAGACCTGTACCCACCAGTACTGTATCCCAGTGTTATACAGTGACAGACCTGTACTCACCAGAACTGTACCCCAGTGTTATACAGCGACAAACCTGTACCCACCAGTACTGTACCCCAGTGTTATACAGTGACAGACCTGTACCCACCAGAACTGTACCCCAGTGTTATACAGTGACAGACCTGTACCCACCAGTACTGTACCCCAGTGTTATACAGTGACAGACCTGTACCCACCAGTACAGGACCCCAGTGTTATACAGCGACAAACCTGTACCCACCAGTACTGTACCCCAGTGTGATACAGTGACAGACCTGTATCCACCAGTACTGTACCCCAGTGTTATACAGTGACTGGCCTGTACCCGCCAGTACTGTACCCCAGTGTTATACAGTGACTGGCCTGTACCCACCAGTACTGTACCCCAGTGTTATACAGTGACAGACCTGTACCCACCAGTACTGTACCCCAGTGTTATACAGTGACAAACCTGTACCCACCAGTACTGTATCCCAGTGTTATACAAAGGCAGACCTGTACCCACCAGTACTGCACCCCGGTGTGATACAGTGACAGACCTGTATCCACCAGTACTGTACCCCAGTGTTATACAGTGACAGACCTGTATCCACCAGTACTGTACCCCAGTGTGATACAGTGACAGACCTGTATCCACCAGTACTGTACCCCAGTGTTATACAGTGACTGGCCTGTACCCACCAGTACTGCACCCCAGTGTTATATAGTGACAGACCTGCACCCAACAGTGCTGTACCCCAGTGTATTACAGTGACAGACCGTACCCACCAATACAGAAGACCAGTGTGACACAGTGACAGACCTATACCCACCAGTACTGTGTCCCAGTGTTGTACAGTGACAGTCCTGTACCCACCAGTAATGTACCACAGTGTTATACAGTGACAGACCTGTACCCACCAGTACTGTACCCCAGTGTATTACAGTGACAGACCTGTACCCACCAGTACTGTACCCCAGTGTTATACAGTGACAGACCTGTACTCACCAGTACGGTACCCCAGTGTGATAGTGACAGACCTGTACCCACCAGTACTGTACCCCAGTGTTATACAGTGACAAACCTGTACCCACCAGTACTGTATCCCAGTGTTATACAAAGGCAGACCTGTACCCACCAGTACTGCACCCCGGTGTGATACAGTGACAGACCTGTATCCACCAGTACTGTACCCCAGTGTTATACAGTGACAGACCTGTATCCACCAGTACTGTACCCCAGTGTGATACAGTGACATACCTGTATCCACCAGTACTGTACCCCAGTGTTATACAGTGACTGGCCTGTACCCACCAGTACTGCACCCCAGTGTTATATAGTGACAGACCTGCACCCACCAGTGCTGTACCCCAGTGTATTACAGTGACAGACCATACCCACCAATACAGAAGACCAGTGTGACACAGTGACAGACCTATACCCACCAGTACTGTGTCCCAGTGTTGTACAGTGACAGTCCTGTACCCACCAGTACTGTACCACAGTGTTATACAGTGACAGACCTGTACTCACCAGTACGGTACCCCAGTGTGATAGTGACAGACCTGAACCCACCAGTACTGTATCCCAGTGTTATACAGTGACAGACCTGTACCCACCAGCACTGTATCCCAGTGTCATACAGTGACAGTCCTGCACCCACCAGAACTGTACCCCAGTGGTATACAGTGACAGAACTGTACCCACCAGTACTGTACCCCAGTGTTGTACAGTGATAGACTTGTACCCACCAGAACAATACCCCAGTGTTATACAGTGACAGACCTGTACCCACCAGGACTGTACCCCAATGTTATACTGTGACAGACCTGTACCCAGCAGGACTGTATTCCAATGTTATACAGTGACAGATCTGTACCCACCAGTACTGTACCCCTGTGTATTACAGTGACAGACCTGTACCCACCAGTACAGAACCCCAATGTTATACAGCGACAGACCTGTACCCACCAGTACTGCACCCCGGTGTTATATAGTGACAGACTTGCACCCACCAGTCCTGTACCCCAGTGTTATACAGTGACAGACCTGCACCCACCAGTGCTGTACCCCAGTGTATTACAGTCACAGACCGTACCCACCAATACAGAACACCAGTGTGACACAGTGACAGACCTGTACCCACCAGTACTGTACCCTAGTGTTATACAGTGACAGCCCTGTACCCACCAGTACTGTACCCCAGTGTTATACAGTGACAGACCTGTACCCACCAGTACTTTACCCCAGTGTTATACAGTGACAGACCTGTACCCACCAGTACTGTACCCCAGTGTTATACAGTGACAGACCTGTACCCACCAGAACTGTACCCCAGTGTTATACAGTGACAGACCTGTCCCCACCAGTACTGTACACCAGTGTTGTACAGTGACAGACCTGTACCCACCCGTACTGTACCCCAGTGTTATACAGTGACAGACCTGTACCCACCACTACCGTACCCCAGTGTTATACAGTGACAGACCTGTATCCACCAGTACTGTACCCCAGTGTGATACAGTGACAGACCTGTATCCACCAGTACTGTACCCCAGTGTTATACAATGGCAGACCTGTACCCACCAGTACTTTACCCCAGTGTTATACAATGGCAGACCTGTACCCACCAGTACTGTACCCCAGTGTTATACAGTGACAGTCCTGCACCCACCAGAACTGTACCCCAGTGGTATACAGTGACAGACCTGTACCCACCAGTACTGTACCCCAGTGTTGTACAGTGACAGACCTGTACCCACCAGAACTGTACCCCAGTGTTTTACAGTGACAGACCTGTACCTACCGGGACTGTACCCCAATGTTATACTGTGACAGACCTGTACCTACCAGTACTGTATCCCAGTGTATTACAGTGACAGACCTGTACCCAGCAGGACTGTACCCCAATGTTATACAGTGACAGACCTGTACCCACCAGTACTGTACCCCAGTGTATTACAGTGACAGACCTGTACCTACCAGTACAGAACCCCAGTGTTATACAGCGACAGACCTGTACCCACCAGTACTGCACCCCGGTGTTTATAGTGACAGACCTGCACCCACCAGTGCTGTACCCCAGTGTATTACAGTGACAGACCGTACCCACCAATACAGCACACCAGTGTTATACAGTGACAGACCTGTACCCACCAGTACTGTACCCCAGTGTTATACAGTGACAGTCATGCACCCACCAGAACTGTACTCCAGTGGTATACAGTGACAGAGCTATACCCACCAGTACTGCAACCCGGTGTTATACAGTGACAGACCTGTACCCACCGGTACTGTACCCCAGTGTATTACAGTGACAGACCTGTACCCACCAGCACTGTGCCCCAGTGTTGTACAGTGACAGACCTGTACCCACCAGTACTGTACCCCAGTGTTATACAGTGACATACCTGTACCCACCAGTACTGTGCCCCAGTGTTATATAGTGACAGACCTGTACCCACCAGTACTGTACCCCAGTGTTATACAGTGACAGGCGTGCACCCACCAGTACTGACCCCCAGTGTTATACAGTGACAGACCTGTACCCACCAGTACTGTACCCCAGTGTTATACAGTGACAGACCTGTACCCACCAGTACTGTACCCCAGTGTTATACAGTGACAGACCTGTACCCACCAGTACTGTACCCCAGTGTTATACAGTGACAGACCTGTACCCACCAGTACTGTACCCCAGTGTTATACAGTGACAGACCTGTACCCACCAGTACTGTACCCCAGTGTTATACAGTGACAGACCTGTACCCACCAGTACTGTACCCCAGTGTTATACAGTGACAGACCTGTACCCACCAGTACTGTACCTCAGTGTGATACAGTGACAGACCTGTACCCACCAGTACTGTACCCCAGTGTTATACAGTGACAGACATGTACCCACCACTACTGTACCCCAGTGTTATACAGTGACAGACCTGTACCCACTAGTGCTGTACCCCAGTGTACTACAGTGACAGACCTGTACCCACCAGTACTGTACCCCAGTGTTATACAGTGACAGACCTGTACCCACCAGGACTGGACACCAGTGTTATACAGTGACAGACCTGTACCCACCAGTACTGAACCCCAGTGTTATACAGTGACTGACATGTACCCACCAGTACTGTACTCCAGTGTTATACAGTGACTGACATGTACCCACCAGGACTGTACACCAGTGTGACACAGTGACACACCTGTACCCTCCAGTGCTGTACCCCAGTGTTATACAATGACAGACCTGTACCCACCAGTACAGTACCCCAGTGTTATACAGTGACAGACCTGTACCCACCAGTACTGTATCCCAGTGTAATACAGTGGCAGACCTGTACTCACCTGTACTGTACCCAAGTGTTATACAGTGACAGACCTGGACCCACCAGTACTGTACGCCAGTGTATTACAGTGACAGACCTGTACCCACCAGTACAGAACCCCAGTGTTATACGGCGACAGACCTCTACCCACCAGTACTGCACCCCGGTGTTATATAGTGACAGACCTGCACCCACCAGTGCTGTACCCCAGTGTATTACAGTGACAGACCGTACCCACCAATACAGAACACCAGTGTGACACAGTGACAGACCTGTACCCACCAGTACTGTACCCCAGTATTATACAGTGACAGACCTGTACCCACCAGTACTGTGTCCCAGTGTTGTACAGTGACAGTCCTGTACCCACCAGTACTGTACCACAGTGTTATACAGTGACAGACCTGTATCCACCAGTACTGTACCCCAGTGTTATACAGTGACAGTCCTGTACCCACCAGTACTGTACCCCAGTGTTATACAGTGACAGACCTGTACCCACCAGTACTGTACCCCAGTGTTATACAGTGACAGATCTGTACCCACCAGTACTGTACCCCAGTGTTATACAATGACGGGCCTGTACCCTCAAGTACTGTACCCCAGTGTTATACAGTGACAGACCTGTGTCCATTAGTACTGTACCCCCGTGTTATACAATGGCAGACCTGTACCCACCAGTAATGTACCCCAGTGTAACACAGTGACAGTGCTGTACCCACCAGAACTGTACCCCAGCGTTATACAGTGACAGACCTGTACCCTCCAGTACTGTACACCAGTGTGACACAGAGACAGACCTGTACCCACAAGTACTGTATCCCAGTGTAAGACAGTGACAGACCTGTACCCACCAGCACTGTACCGCAGTGGTATACAGTGACAGACCTGTACCCACCAGTACTGTACCCCAGTGTTATACAGTGACAGTCCTGCACCCACCAGAACTGTACCCCAGTCGTATACAGTGACAGACCTGTACCCACCAGTACTATACCCCAGTGTTGTACAGTTACATACCTGTACCCACCAGAACTGTACCCCAGTGTTATACAGTGACAGACCTGTACCCACCAGGACTGTACCCCAATGTTATACAGTGACAGACCGTACCCACCAATATAGAACACCAGTGTGAAACAGTGACAGACCTGTACCCACCAGTACTGTACCCTAGTGTTATACAGTGACAGACCTGTACTCACCAGTACTGTACCCCAGTGTATTACAGTGACAGACCGTACCCACCAATACAGAACACCAGTGTATTACAGTGACAGACCTGTACCCACCAGAAATGTACCCCCGTGTTATACTGTGACAGACCTGTACCCACCAGGACTGTACCCCAATGTTATACAGTGACAGACCTGCACCCACCAGTACTGTGCCCCAGTGTTGTACAGTGACAGACATGTACCCACCAGAACTGTACCCCAGTGTTATACAGTGACAGATCTGTACCCACCAGGACTGTACCCCAATGTTATACTGTGACAGACCTGTACCCACCAGTAATGTACCCCAGTGTTATACAGTGACAGATCTGTACCCACCAGTACTGTACCCCAGTGTATTACAGTGACAGACCTGTACCTACCAGTACAGAACCCCAGTGTTACACAGCGACAGACCTGTACCCACCAGTACTGTATCCCAGTGTTATACAGTGGCAGACCTGTACCCACCAGTACTGTACCCCAGTGTTATACAGTGACAGACCTGTACCCACCAGTACTGTGCCCCAGTGTTGTACAGTGACAGTCCTGTAGCCAGCACTACTGTACCCCAGTGTTATACAGTGACAGACCTGTACCCACCAGTACTGTACCCCAGTGTAATACAGTGGCAGACCTGTACTCACCTGTACTGTACCCAACTGTTATACAGTGACAGACCTGTACCCACCAGTTCTGTACCCCAGTGTATTACAGTGACAGACCTGTACCCACCAGCACTGTACCCCAGTGTAATACAGTGGCAGACCTGTACTCACCAGTACTGTACCCCAGTGTTATACAGTGACAGACCTGTACCGACCAGTACTGTACCCCAGTGTATTACAGTGACAGACCTGTACCCACCAGTACAGAACCCCAGTGTTATACAGCGACAGACCTGCACCCACCAGTACTGCACCCCGGTGTTATATAGTGACAGACCTGCACCCACCAGTGCTGTACCCCAGTGGATTACAGTGACAGACCGTACCCACCAATACAGAACACCAGTGTGACACAGTGACAGACCTGTACCCACCAGTACTGTGTCCCAGTGTTGTACAGTGACAGTCCTGCACACACCAGTACTGTACCCCAGTGTTATACAGTGACAGACCTGTACCCACCAGTATTGTACCCCAGTGTGACAGTGACAGACCTGTACCCACCAGTACAGTACCCCAGTGTATTACAGTGACAGACCTGTACCTACCAGTACATAACCCCAGTGTTATACAGTGACAGTCCTGTACCCACCAGTACTGCACGCCGGTGTTATATCGTGACAGACCTGCACCCACCAGTGCTGTACCCCAGTGTATTACAGTGACAGACCTGTACCCACCAGTACTGTACCCCAGTGTTATACAGTGACAGACCTGTACCCACCAGTACTGTAACCCAGTGTTGTACAGTGACAGTCCTGTAGCCACCACTACTGTACCCCAGTGTGATACAGTGACAGACCTGTGCCCACCAGTACTGTACCCCAGTGTTATACAGTGACAGACCTGTATCCACCAGTACTGTACCCCAGTGTGATACAGTGACAGACCTGTATCCACCAGTACTGTACCCCAGTGTTATACAGTGACAGACCTGTATCCATCAGTACTGTACCCCAGTGTTATACAGTGACTGGCCTGTACCCACCAGTTCTGTACCCCAGTGTTATACAGTGACAGACCTGTACCCAACAGTACTGTACCCCAGTGTTATACAGTGACAGACCAGTACTCACCAGTCCTGTACACCAGTGTTATACAGTGACAGACCTGTACCCACCAGTACTGTACCCCAGTGTAACACAGTGACAGTCCTGTACCCAACAGAACTGTACCCCAGTGTTATAGAGTGACAGACCTGTACCCTCAAGTACTGTATCCCAGCATTATACAGTGACAGACCAGTACTCACCAGTCCTATACACCAGTGTAATACAGTGACAGACCTGTACCCACAAGTACTGTATCCCAGTGTAATACAGTGACAGACCTGTACCCACCAGTACTGTACCGCAGTGGTATACAGTGACAGACCTGTACCCACCAGTACTGTACACCAGTGTTATACAGGGACAGTCCTGTACCCACCAGAACTGTACCCCCGTCGTATACAGTGACAGACCTGTACTCACCAGTGCTGTACCCCAGTGTTGTACAGTGACAGACATGTACCCACCAGAACTGTACCCCAGTGTTATACAGTGACAGACCTGTACCCACCGGGACTGTACCCCAATGTGATACTGTGACAGACCTGTACCCACCAGGACTGTGCCCCAGTGTTGTACAGTGACAGTCCTGCAGCCACCACTACTGTACCCCAGTGTTATACAGTGACAGACCTGTACCCACCAGTACTGTACCCCAGTGTTATACAGTGACAGACCTGTACCCACCAGTACTGTACCCCAGTGTTATACAGTGACTGGCCTGTACCCACCAGTACTGTACCCCAGTGTTATACAGTGACAGACCTGTACCCACCAGTAATGTACCCCAGTGTTATACAGTGACAGACCTGTACCCACCAGTACTGTACCCCAGTGTTATACAGTGACAGACCTGTACCCACCAGTACTGTATCCCAGTGTTATACAATGGCAGACCTGTACCCACCAGTACTGCACCCCGGTGTTATACAGTGACAGACCGTACCCACCAATACAGAACACCAGTGTGACACAGTGACAGACCTGTACCCACCAGTACTGTATCCCAGTGTTATACAGTGACAGACCTGTACTCACCAGAACTGTACCCCAGTGTTATACAGCGACAAACCTGTACCCACCAGTACTGTACCCCAGTGTTATACAGTGACAGACCTGTACCCACCAGAACTGTACCCCAGTGTTATACAGTGACAGACCTGTACCCACCAGTACTGTACCCCAGTGTTATACAGTGACAGACGTGTACCCACCAGTACAGGACCCCAGTGTTATACAGCGACAAACCTGTACCCACCAGTACTGTACCCCAGTGTGATACAGTGACAGACCTGTATCCACCAGTACTGTACCCCAGTGTTATACAGTGACTGGCCTGTACCCGCCAGTACTGTACCCCAGTGTTATACAGTGACTGGCCTGTACCCACCAGTACTGTACCCCAGTGTTATACAGTGACAGACCTGTACCCACCAGTACTGTACCCCAGTGTTATACAGTGACAGACCTGTACCCACCAGTACTGTGCCCCAGTGTTATACAGTGACAGACCTGTACCCACCAGTACTGTACCCCAGTGTTATACAGTGACAGACCTGTACCCACCAGTACTGTACCCCAGTGTTATACAGTGACAGACCTGTACCCACCAGTACTGTATCCCAGTGTTATACAAAGGCAGACCTGTACCCACCAGTACTGCACCCCGGTGTGATACAGTGACAGACCTGTATCCACCAGTACTGTACCCCAGTGTTATACAGTGACAGACCTGTATCCACCAGTACTGTACCCCAGTGTGATACAGTGACAGACCTGTATCCACCAGTACTGTACCCCAGTGTTATACAGTGACTGGCCTGTACCCACCAGTACTGCACCCCAGTGTTATATAGTGACAGACCTGCACCCACCAGTGCTGTACCCCAGTGTATTACAGTGACAGACCGTACCCACCAATACAGAAGACCAGTGTGACACAGTGACAGACCTATACCCACCAGTACTGTGTCCCAGTGTTGTACAGTGACAGTCCTGTACCCACCAGTACTGTACCACAGTGTTATACAGTGACAGACCTGTACTCACCAGTACTGTACCCCAGTGTGATAGTGACAGACCTGTACCCACCAGTACTGTATCCCAGTGTTATACAGTGACAGACCTGTACCCACCAGCACTGTACCCCAGTGTTATACAGTGACTGGCCTGCACCCACCAGTTCTGTACCCCAGTCGTATACAGTGACAGACCTGTACCCACCAGTACTATACCCCAGTGTTGTACAGTTACAGACCTGTACCCACCAGAACTGTACCCCAGTGTTATACAGTGACAGACCTGTACCCACCAGGACTGTACCCCAATGTTATACAGTGACAGACCGTACCCACCAATATAGAACACCAGTGTGAAACAGTGACAGACCTGCACCCACCAGTACTGTACCCTAGTGTTATACAGTGACAGACCTGTACTCACCAGTACTGTACCCCAGTGTATTACAGTGACAGACCGTACCCACCAATACAGAACACCAGTGTATTACAGTGACAGACCTGTACCCACCAGAAATGTACCCCCGTGTTATACTGTGACAGACCTGTACCCACCAGGACTGTACCCCAATGTTATACAGTGACAGACCTGCACCCACCAGTACTGTGCCCCAGTGTTGTGCAGTGACAGACATGTGCCCACCAGTAATGTACCCCAGTGTTATACAGTGACAGATCTGTACCCACCAGGACTGTACCCCAATGTTATACTGTGACAGACCTGTACCCACCAGTAATGTACCCCAGTGTTATACAGTGACAGATCTGTACCCACCAGTACTGTACCCCAGTGTATTACAGTGACAGACCTGTACCTACCAGTACAGAACCCCAGTGTTATACAGCGACAGACCTGTACCCACCAGTACTGTATCCCAGTGTTATACAGTGGCAGACCTGTACCCACCAGTACTGTACCCCAGTGTTATACAGTGACAGACCTGTACCCACCAGTACTGTGCCCCAGTGTTGTACAGTGACAGTCCTGTAGCCAGCACTACTGTACCCCAGTGTTATACAGTGACAGACCTGTACCCACCAGTACTGTACCCCAGTGTAATACAGTGGCAGACCTGTACTCACCTGTACTGTACCCAACTGTTATACAGTGACAGACCTGTACCCACCAGTTCTGTACCCCAGTGTATTACAGTGACAGACCTGTACCCACCAGCACTGTACCCCAGTGTAATACAGTGGCAGACCTGTACTCACCAGTACTGTACCCCAGTGTTATACAGTGACAGACCTGTACCGACCAGTACTGTACCCCAGTGTATTACAGTGACAGACCTGTACCCACCAGTACAGAACCCCAGTGTTATACAGCGACAGACCTGTACCCACCAGTACTGCACCCCGGTGTTATATAGTGACAGACCTGCACCCACCAGTGCTGTACCCCAGTGGATTACAGTGACAGACCGTACCCACCAATACAGAACACCAGTGTGACACAGTGACAGACCTGTACCCACCAGTACTGTACCCCAGTGTTATACAGTGACAGACCTGTACCCACCAGTACTGTGTCCCAGTGTTGTACAGTGACAGTCCTGTACACACCAGTACTGTACCCCAGTGTTATACAGTGACAGACCTGTACCCACCAGTATTGTACCCCAGTGTGACAGTGACAGACCTGTACCTACCAGTACAGTACCCCAGTGTATTACAGTGACAGACCTGTACCTACCAGTACATAACCCCAGTGTTATACAGTGACAGTCCTGTACCCACCAGTACTGCACGCCGGTGTTATATCGTGACAGACCTGCACCCACCAGTGCTGTACCCCAGTGTATTACAGTGACAGACCTGTACCCACCAGTACTGTACCCCAGTGTTATACAGTGACAGACCTGTACCCACCAGTACTGTAACCCAGTGTTGTACAGTGACAGTCCTGTAGCCACCACTACTGTACCCCAGTGTTATACAGTGACAGACCTGTATCCACCAGTACTGTACCCCAGTGTGATGCAGTGACAGACCTGTGCCCACCAGTACTGTACCCCAGTGTTATACAGTGACAGACCTGTATCCACCAGTACTGTACCCCAGTGTGATACAGTGACAGCCCTGTATCCACCAGTACTGTACCCCAGTGTTATACAGTGACTGGCCTGTATCCACCTGTACTGTACCCCAGTGTGATACAGTGACAGACCTGTATCCATCAGTACTGTACCCCAGTGTTATACAGTGACTGGCCTGTACCCACCAGTTCTGTACCCCAGTGTTATACAGTGACAGACCTGTGCCCAACAGTACTGTACCCCAGTGTTATACAGTGACAGACCAGTACTCACCAGTCCTGTACACCAGTGTTATACAGTGACAGACCTGTACCCACCAGTACTGTACCCCAGTGTAACACAGTGACAGTCCTGTACCCAACAGAACTGTACCCCAGTGTTATAGAGTGACAGACCTGTACCCTCAAGTACTGTATCCCAGCATTATACAGTGACAGACCAGTACTCACCAGTCCTATACACCAGTGTTACACAGTGACAGACCTGTACCCACAAGTACTGTATCCCAGTGTAATACAGTGACAGACCTGTACCCACCAGTTCTGTACCCCAGTGTATTACAGTGACAGACCTGTACCCACCAGCACTGTACCCCAGTGTAATACAGTGGCAGACCTGTACTCACCAGTACTGTACCCCAGTGTTATACAGTGACAGACCTGTACCGACCAGTACTGTACCCCAGTGTATTACAGTGACAGACCTGTACCCACCAGTACAGAACCCCAGTGTTATACAGCGACAGACCTGTACCCACCAGTACTGCACCCCGGTGTTATATAGTGACAGACCTGCACCCACCAGTGCTGTACCCCAGTGGATTACAGTGACAGACCGTACCCACCAATACAGAACACCAGTGTGACACAGTGACAGACCTGTACCCACCAGTACTGTACCCCAGTGTTATACAGTGACAGACCTGTACCCACCAGTACTGTGTCCCAGTGTTGTACAGTGACAGTCCTGTACACACCAGTACTGTACCCCAGTGTTATACAGTGACAGACCTGTACCCACCAGTATTGTACCCCAGTGTGACAGTGACAGACCTGTACCTACCAGTACAGTACCCCAGTGTATTACAGTGACAGACCTGTACCTACCAGTACATAACCCCAGTGTTATACAGTGACAGTCCTGTACCCACCAGTACTGCACGCCGGTGTTATATCGTGACAGACCTGCACCCACCAGTGCTGTACCCCAGTGTATTACAGTGACAGACCTGTACCCACCAGTACTGTACCCCAGTGTTATACAGTGACAGACCTGTACCCACCAGTACTGTAACCCAGTGTTGTACAGTGACAGTCCTGTAGCCACCACTACTGTACCCCAGTGTTATACAGTGACATACCTGTATCCACCAGTACTGTACCCCAGTGTGATACAGTGACAGACCTGTGCCCACCAGTACTGTACCCCAGTGTTATACAGTGACAGACCTGTATCCACCAGTACTGTACCCCAGTGTGATACAGTGACAGCCCTGTATCCACCAGTACTGTACCCCAGTGTTATACAGTGACTGGCCTGTATCCACCAGTACTGTACCCCAGTGTGATACAGTGACAGACCTGTATCCACCAGTACTGTACCCCAGTGTTATACAGTGACTGGCCTGTACCCACCAGTTCTGTACCCCAGTGTTATACAGTGACAGACCTGTACCCAACAGTACTGTACCCCAGTGTTATACAGTGACAGACCAGTACTCACCAGTCCTGTACACCAGTGTTATACAGTGACAGACCTGTACCCACCAGTACTGTACCCCAGTGTAACACAGTGACAGTCCTGTACCCAACAGAACTGTACCCCAGTGTTATAGAGTGACAGACCTGTACCCTCAAGTACTGTATCCCAGCATTATACAGTGACAGACCAGTACTCACCAGTCCTATACACCAGTGTTACACAGTGACAGACCTGTACCCACAAGTACTGTACCCCAGTGTTATACAGTGACAGACCTGTACCCACCAGTAATGTACCCCAGTGTGATACAGTGACAGACCTGTATCCACCAGTACTGTACCCCAGTGTTATACAGTGACTGGCCTGTACCCACCAGTACTGTACCCCAGTGTTATACAGTGACAGACCTGTACCCACCAGTACTGTATCCCAGTGTTATACAATGGCAGACCTGTACCCACCAGTACTGCACCCCGGTGTTATACAGTGACAGACCTGTACCCACCAGTACTGTATCCCAGTGTTATACAGTGACAGACCTGTACTCACCAGAACTGTACCCCAGTGTTATACAGCGACAAACCTGTACCCACCAGTACTGTACCCCAGTGTTATACAGTGACAGACCTGTACCCACCAGAACTGTACCCCAGTGTTATACAGTGACAGACCTGTACCCACCAGTACTGTACCCCAGTGTTATACAGTGACAGACCTGTACCCACCAGTACAGGACCCCAGTGTTATACAGCGACAAACCTGTACCCACCAGTACTGTACCCCAGTGTGATACAGTGACAGACCTGTATCCACCAGTACTGTACCCCAGTGTTATACAGTGACTGGCCTGTACCCGCCAGTACTGTACCCCAGTGTTATACAGTGACTGGCCTGTACCCACCAGTACTGTACCCCAGTGTTATACAGTGACAGACCTGTACCCACCAGTACTGTACCCCAGTGTTATACAGTGACAGACCTGTACCCACCAGTACTGTACCCCAGTGTTATACAGTGACAGACCTGTACCCACCAGTACTGTATCCCAGTGTTATACAAAGGCAGACCTGTACCCACCAGTACTGCACCCCGGTGTGATACAGTGACAGACCTGTATCCACCAGTACTGTACCCCAGTGTGATACAGTGACAGACCTGTATCCACCAGTACTGTACCCCAGTGTGATACAGTGACAGACCTGTATCCACCAGTACTGTACCCCAGTGTTATACAGTGACTGGCCTGTACCCACCAGTACTGCACCCCAGTGTTATATAGTGACAGACCTGCACCCACCAGTGCTGTACCCCAGTGTATTACAGTGACAGACCGTACCCACCAATACAGAAGACCAGTGTGACACAGTGACAGACCTATACCCACCAGTACTGTATCCCAGTGTTATACAGTGACAGACCTGTACCCACCAGTACTGTACCCCAGTGTTATACAGTGACAGACCTGTACCCACCAGTACTGTGTCCCAGTGTTGTACAGTGACAGTCCTGTACCCACCAGTACTGTACCACAGTGTGATACAGTGACAGACCTGTACTCACCAGTACTGTACCCCAGTGTGATAGTGACAGACCTGTACCCACCAGTACTGTATCCCAGTGTTATACAGTGACAGACCTGTACCCACCAGCACTGTACCCCAGTGTTATACAGTGACTGGCCTGTACCCACCAGTTCTGTACCCCAGTGTTATACAGTGACAGACCTGTACCCACCAGTACTGTACCCCAGGTGACACAGTGACAGACCTGTACCCACCAGTTCTGTACCCCAGTGTTATACAATGGCAGACCTGTACCCACCAATACTGTACCCCAGTGTTATACAATGGGAGACATGTACCCACCGGTACTGTACCCCAGTATTATACAGTGACAGACCTGTACCCACCAGTACTGTACCCCAGTGTGATACAGTGACAGACCTGTATCCACCAGTACTGTACCCCAGTGTTATACAGTGACAGACCTGTACCCACCAGTACTGTACCCCAGTGTTATACAGTGACATACCTGTACCCACCAGTACTGTACCCAGTTTCATACAGTGACAGACCTGTACCCACCAGTACTGTACCCCAGTGTGATACAGTGACAGACATGTATCCACCAGTACTGTACCCCAGTGTTATACAGTGACAGAGCTGTACCCACCAGTACTGTACCCCAGTGTTATACAGTGACAGACCTGTACCCACAAGTATTGTACCCCAGTGTGATACAGTGACAGACCTGTACCCACCAGTACTGTACCCCAGTGTTATACAATGGCAGACCTGTACCCACCAGTACTGTACCCCAGTGTTAGACAGTGACAGACCTGCACCCACTAGTACTGTACCCCAGTGTTATACAATGGCAGACCTGTACCCACCAGTAGAGTACCCCAGTATTATACAGTGATTGACTTGTACTTATCAGTACTGTACCCCAGTGTTATACAGTGACAGACCTGTACCCAACAATTATGTACCCCACTGTTATACAATGACAGACCTGTACCCACCAGTACTGTACCCCAGTGTTATACAATGATAGACCTGTACCCACCAGTACTGTACCCCAGTGTTATACAGTGACAGGCGTGCACCCACCAGTACTGTCCCCCAGTGTTATACAGTGACAGACCTGCACCCACCAGTACTGTACCCCAGTGTTATACAGTGACAGACCTGTACCCACCAGTACTGTACCCCAGTGTTATACAGTGACAGACCTGTACCCACCAGTACTGTACCCCAGTGTTATACAGTGACAGACCTGTACACACCAGTACTGTACCCCAGTGTTATACAGTGAGAGACCTGTACCCACCAGTACTGTACCCCAGTGTTATACAGTAACATACCTGTACCCACCAGTACTGTACCCCAGTGTTATACAGTGACAGACCTGTACCCACCAGTACAGTACCTCAGTGTGATACAGTGACAGACCTGTACCCACCAGTACTGTACCCCAGTGTTATACAGTGACAGACCTGTACCCACCAGTACTGTACCCCAGTGTTATACAGTGACAGACCTGTACCCACTAGTGCTGTACCCCAGTATATTACAGTGACAGACCTGTACCCACCAGTACTGTACCCCAGTGTTATACAGTGACAGACCTGTACCCACCAGTACTGTACCCCAGTGTTATACAGTGACAGACCTGTACCCACCAGTACTGTACCCCAGTGTTATACAGTGACAGACCTGTACCCACCAGTACTGTACCTCAGTGTTATACAGTGACTGGCCTGTACCCACCAGTACTGTACCCCAGTGTTATACAGTGACAGACCTGTACCCACCAGGACTGGACACCAGTGTTATACAGTGACATACCTGTACCCACCAGTACTGTACCCCAGTGTTATACAGTGACTGACATGTACCCACCAGGACTGTACTCCAGTGTTATACAGTGACTGACAGGTACCCACCAGGACTGTACACCAGTGTGACACAGTGACACACCTGTACCCTCTAGTGCTGTACCCCAGTGTTATACAGTGACAGACCTGTACCCACCAGTACTGTATCCCAGTGTAATACAGTGGCAGACCTGTACTCACCTGTACTGTACCCAAGTGTTAGACAATGACAGAACTGGACCCACCAGTACTGTACCCCAGTGTATTCCAGTGACAGACCTGTACCCACCAGTACAGAACCCCGGTGTTACATAGTGACAGACCTGCACCCACCAGTGCTGTACCCCAGTGTATTACAGTGACAGACCGTACCCACCAATACAGAACACCAGTGTGACACAGTGACAGACCTGTACCCACCAGTACTGTACCCCAGTATTATACATTGACAGACCTGTACCCACCAGTACTGTGTCCCAGTGTTGTACAGTGACAGTCCTGTACCCACCAGTACTGTACCACAGTGTTATACAGTGACAGACCTGCATCCACCAGTACTGTACCCCAGTGTTATACAGTAACAGACCTGTACCCACCAGTACTGTACCCCAGTGTTATACAGTGACAGATCTGTACCCACCAGTACTGTACCCCAGTGTTATACAGTGACGGGCCTGTACCCTCAAGTACTGTACCCCAGTGTTATACAGTGACAGACCTGTATCCATTAGTACTGTACCCCAGTGTTATACAATGGCAGACCTGTACCCACCAGTACTGTACCCCAGTGTAACACAGTGACAGTGCTGTACCCAACAGAACTGTACCCCAGTGTTATACAGTGACAGACCTGTACCCTCCAGTACTGTATCCCAGCGTTATACAGTGACAGACCAGTACTCACCAGTCCTGTACACCAGTGTTACACAGTGACAGACCTGTACCCACCAGGACTGTACCCCAATGTTATACAGTGACAGACCGTACCCACCAATATAGAACACCAGTGTTGTACAGTGACAGACCTGTACCCACCAGTACTGTACCCCAGTGTTATACAGTGACAGACCTGTACCCACCAGTACTGTACCCCAGTGTTATACAGTGACAGACCTGTACCCACCAGTACTGTACCCTAGTGTTATACAGTGACAGACCTGTACCCACCAGTACTGTACCCCAGTGTTATACAGTGACAGACCTGTACCCACCAGTACTGTGCCCCAGTGTTATACAGTGACAGACCTGTACCCACCAGTACTGTACCCCAGTGTAATACAGTGGCAGACCTGTACTCACCTGTACTGTACCCAACTTTTATACAGTGACAGACCTGTACCCACCAGTACTGTACCCCAGTGTATTACAGTGACAGACCTGTACCCACCAGAACTGTACCCCAGTGTAATACAGTGGCAGACCTGTACCCACCAGTACTGTACCCCAGTGTATTACAGTGACAGACCTGTACCCACCAGAACTGTACCCCAGTGTAATACAGTGGCAGACCTGTACTCACCTGTACTGTACCCCAGTGTTATACAGCGACAGACCTGTACCCACCAGTACTGTACCCCAGTGTTATACAGTGACAGACCTGTACCCACCAGTACTGCACCCCGGTGTTATATAGTGACAGACCTGCACCCACCAGTGCTGTACCCCAGTGTATTACAGTGACAGACCGTACCCACCAATACAGAACACCAGTGTGACACAGTGACAGACCTGTACCCACCAGTACTGTACCCCAGTGTTATACAGTGACAGACCTGTACCCACCAGTACATAACCCAAGTGTTATACAGTGACAGACCTGTACCCACCAGTACTGTACCCCAGTGTATTACAGTGACAGACCTGTACCCACCAGTACTGTACCCCAGTGTGACAGTGACAGACCTGCACCCACCAGTACTGTATCCCAGTGTTATACAGTGACAGACCTGTACCCACCAGTACTGTACCCCAGTGTGATACAGTGACAGACCTGTACTCACCTGTACTGTACCCAGTATTATACAGTGACAGACCTGTACCCACCAGTACTGTACCCCAGTGTTATACAGTGACAGACCTGTACCCACTAGTGCTGTACCCCAGTGTATTACAGTGACAGACCTGTACCCACCAGTACTGTACCCCAGTGTTATACAGTGACAGACCTGTACCCACCAGTACTGTACCCCAGTGTTATACAGTGACAGACCTGTACCCACCAGTACTGTACCCCAGTGTTATACAGTGACAGACCTGTACCCACCAGTACTGTACCTCAGTGTTATACAGTGACTGGCCTGTACCCACCAGTACTGTACCCCAGTGTTATACAGTGACAGACCTGTACCCACCAGGACTGTACCCCAGTGTTATACAGTGACTGACATGTACCCACCAGTACTGTACCCAGGTGTTATACAGTGACTGACATGTACCCACCAGTACTGTACTCCAGTGTTATACAGTGACTGACATGTACCCACCAAGACTGTACACCAGTGTGACACAGTGACACACCTGTACCCTCGAGTGCTGTACCCCAGTGTTATACAATGACAGACCTGTACCCACCAGTAGAGTACCCCATTGTTATACAGTGACAGACCTGTACCCACCAGTACTGTATCCCAGTGTAATACAGTGGCAGACCTGTACTCACCTGTACTGTACCCAAGTGTTATACAGTGAGAGACCTGGACCCACCAGTACTGTACCCCAGTGTAATACAGTGGCAGACCTGTACTCACCTGTACTGTACCCAACTGTTATACAGTGACAGACCTGTACCCACTAGTACTGAACCCCGGTGTATTACAGTGACAGACCGTACCCACCAATACAGAACACCAGTGTGACACAGTGACAGACCTGTACCCACCAGTGCTGTACCCCAGTGTATTACAGTGACAGACCGTACCCACCAATACAGAACACCAGTGTGACACAGTGACAGACCTGGGCCCACCAGTACTGTACCCCAGTATTATACAGTGACAGACCTGTACCCACCAGTACTGTACCCCAGTGTGATAGTGACAGACCTGTACCCACCAGTACTGTACCCCAGTGTTATACAGTGACAGACCTGTACCCACCAGTACTGTGCCCCAGTGTTGTACAGTGACAGACCTGTACCCACCAGTACTGTACCCCAGTGTGATACAGTGACAGACCTGTATCCACCAGTACTGTACCCCAGTGTTATACAATGGGAGACCTGTACCCACCAGTACTGTACCCCGGCGTTATACAATGGGAGACCTGTACCCACCAGTACTGTACCCCAGTGTTATACAGTGACAGATCTGTACCCACCAGTACTGTACCCCAGTGTTATACAGTGACAGACCTGTACCCACCAGTACTGTACCCCAGTGTTATACAATGGGAGACCTGTACTCACCAGTACTGTACCCCAGTATTATACAGTGACAGACCTGTACCCACCAGTACTATACCCCAGTGTCATACAGTGACAGACCTGTACCCACCAGTACTGTACCCGTGTTATACAGTGACAGACCTGTACCCACCAGTACTGTACCCCAGTATTATACAGTGACAGACCTGTACCCACCAGTACTATACCCCAGTGTCATACAGTGACAGACCTGTACCCACCAGTACTGTACCCCAGTGTATTACAGTGACAGACCTGTACCCACCAGTACTGTACCCCAGTGTTATACAGTGACAGACCTGTACCCACCAGTACTGTACCCCAGTGTTATACAGTGACAGACCTGTACCCACCAGTACTGTACTCCAGTGTTATACAGTGACAGACCTGTACCCACCAGTACTGTACCTCAGTGTTATACAGTGACTGGCCTGTACCCACCAGTACTGTACCCCAGTGTTATACAGTGACAGACCTGTACCCACCAGGACTGTACCCCAGTGTTATACAGTGACTGACATGTACCCACCAGTACTGTACCCCAGTGTTATACAGTGACTGACATGTACCCACCAGTACTGTACTCCAGTGTTATACAGTGACTGCCATGTACCCACCAGGACTGTACACCAGTGTGACACAGTGACACACCTGTACCCTCGAGTGCTGTACCCCAGTGTTATACAATGACAGACCTGTACCCACCAGTAGAGTACCCCAGTGTTATACAGTGACAGACCTGTACCCACCAGTACTGTGTCCCAGTGTAATACAGTGGCAGTCCTGTACTCACCTGTACTGTACCCAAGTGTTATACAGTGAGAGACCTGGACCCACCAGTACAGAACCCCAGTGTTATACGGCGACAGACCTGTACCCACCAGTACTGAACCCCAGTGTATTACAGTGACAGACCGTACCCACCAATACAGAACACCAGTGTGACACAGTGACAGACCTGTACCCACCAGTACTGTACCCCAGTATTATACAGTGACAGACCTGTACCCACCAGTACTGTACCCCAGTGTGATAGTGACAGACCTGTACCCACCAGTACTGTACCCCAGTGTTATACAGTGACAGACCTGTACCCACCAGTACTGTGCCCCAGTGTTGTACAGTGACAGACCTGTACCCACCAGTACTGTACCCCAGTGTGATAGTGACAGACCTGTATCCACCAGTACTGTACCCCAGTGTTATACAATGGGAGACCTGTACCCACCAGTACTGTACCCCAGCGTTATACAATGGGAGACCTGTACCCACCAGTACTGTACCCCAGTGTTATACAGTGACAGATCTGTACCCACCAGTACTGTACCCCAGTGTTATACAGTGACAGACCTGTACCCACCAGTACTGTACCCCAGTGTTATACAATGGGAGACCTGTACCCACCAGTACTGTACCCCAGTATTATACAGTGACAGACCTGTACCCACCAGTGCTATACCCCAGTGTCATACAGTGACAGACCTGTACCCACCAGTACTGTACCCCAGTGTTATACAGTGACAGACCTGTACCCACCAGTACTGTACCCCAGTATTATACAGTGACAGACCTGTACCCACCAGTACTATACCCCAGTGTCATACAGTGACAGACCTGCACCCACCAGTACTGTACCCCAGTGTGATACAGTGACAGACCTGTATCCACCAGTACTGTACTCCAGTGTTATACAGTGACAGAGCTATACCCACCAGTACTATACCCCAGTGTCGTACAGTGACAGACCTGTACCCACCAGTACTGTACCCCAGTGTGATACAGTGACAGACCTGTACCCACCAGTACTGTACCTCAGTATTATACTGTGACAGACCTGTACCCACCAGTACTGTACCCCAGCGTTATACAATGACAGACCTGTACCCACCAGTACTGTACCCCAGTGTTATACAGTGACAGGCGTGCACCCACCAGTCCTGACCCCCAGTGTTATACAGTGACAGACCTGTACCCACCAGTACTGTACCCCAGTGTTATACAGTGACAGACCTGTACCCACCAGTACTGTACCCCAGTGTTATACAGTGACAGACCTGTATCCACCAGTACTGTACCCCAGTGTTATACAGTGACAGACC
The DNA here is from genome assembly GCF_044704955.1 of Pristiophorus japonicus. NCBI lineage: Eukaryota > Metazoa > Chordata > Chondrichthyes > Pristiophoridae > Pristiophorus > Pristiophorus japonicus. The sequence goes on along the minus strand of NW_027254376.1, from coordinate 365,933 downwards.
TGTACCCACCAGTACTGTACCCCAGTGTTATACAGTGACAGACCTGTACCCACCAGTAGAGTACCCCAGTGTTATACAGTGACAGACCTGTACCCACCAGTACCCAGTACTGTATCCCAGTGTAATACAGTGGCAGACCTGTACTCACCTGTACTGTACCCAAGTGTTATACAGTGACAGACCTGGACCCACCAGTACTGTACCCCAGTGTATTACAGTGACAGACCTGTACCCACCAGTACTGTACCCCAGTGTTATACAGTGACAGACCTGCACCCACCAGCGCTGTACCCCAGTGTATTACAGTGACAGACCGTACCCACCAATACAGAACACCAGTGTGACAGTGACAGACCTGTACCCACCAGTACTGTACCCCAGTGTTGTACAGTGACAGACCTGCACCCACCAGTGCTGTACCCCAGTGTATTACAGTGACAGACCGTACCCACCAATACAGAACACCAGTGTGACATAGTGACAGACCTGCACCCACCAGTACTGTACCCCAGTGTTATACAGTGACAGACCTGTACCCACCAGAACTGTGTCCCAGTGTTGTACAGTGACAGTCCTGTACCCACCAGTACTTTACCACAGTGTTATACAGTGGCAGACCTGTACCCACCAGTACTGTACCCCAGTGTGATAGTGACAGACCTGTACCCACCAGTACTGTGTCCCAGTGTTGTACAGTGACAGTCCTGTACCCACCAGTATTTTACCACAGTGGTATACAGTGACAGATCTGTACCCACCAGTACTGTACCCCAGTGTTGTACAGTGACAGACCTGTACCCACCAGAACTGTACCCCAGTGTTATACAGTGACAGACCTGTACCCACCAGGACTGTACCCCAATGTTATCCTGTGACAGACCTGTACCCACCAGGACTATACCCCAATGTTATACAGTGACAGATCTGTACCAACCAGTACTGTACCCCAGTGTATTACAGTGACAGACCTGTACCTACCAGTACAGAACCCCAGTGTTATACAGCGACAGACCTGTACCCACCAGTACTGCACCCCGGTGTTATATAGTGACAGACCTGCACCCACCAGTGCTGTACCCCGGAGTATTACAGTGACAGACCGTACCCACCAATATAGAACACCAGTGTGACACAGTGACAGACCTGTACCCACCCGTACTGTACCCTAGTGTTATACAGTGACAGACCTGTACCCACCAGTACTGTACAGTGACAGACCTGTACCCACCAGTACTCTGCCCCAGTATTATACAGTGACAGACCTGTACCCACCAGTACTATACCCCAGTGTCATACAGTGACAGACCTGCACCCACCAGTACTGTACCCCAGTGTGATACAGTGACAGACCTGTATCCACCAGTACTGTACTCCAGTGTTATACAGTGACAGAGCTATACCCACCAGTACTATACCCCAGTGTCGTACAGTGACAGACCTGTACCCACCAGTACTGTACCCCAGTGTGATACAGTGACAGACCTGTACCCAACAGTACTGTACCTCAGTATTATACTGTGACAGACCTGTACCCACCAGTACTGTACCCCAGCGTTATACAATGACAGACCTGTACCCACCAGTACTGTACCCCAGTGTTATACAGTGACAGGCGTGCACCCACCAGTCCTGACCCCCAGTGTTATACAGTGACAGACCTGTACCCACCAGTACTGTACCCCAGTGTTATACAGTGACAGACCTGTACCCACCAGTACTGTACCCCAGTGTTATACAGTGACAGACCTGTATCCACCAGTACTGTACCCCAGTGTTATACAGTGACAGACCTGTACCCACCAGTACTGTACCCCAGTGTTATACAGTGACAGACCTGTACCCACCAGTAGAGTACCCCAGTGTTATACAGTGACAGACCTGTACCCACCAGTACCCAGTACTGTATCCCAGTGTAATACAGTGGCAGACCTGTACTCACCTGTACTGTACCCAAGTGTTATACAGTGACAGACCTGGACCCACCAGTACTGTACCCCAGTGTATTACAGTGACAGACCTGTACCCACCAGTACTGTACCCCAGTGTTATACAGTGACAGACCTGCACCCACCAGCGCTGTACCCCAGTGTATTACAGTGACAGACCGTACCCACCAATACAGAACACCAGTGTGACAGTGACAGACCTGTACCCACCAGTACTGTACCCCAGTGTTGTACAGTGACAGACCTGCACCCACCAGTGCTGTACCCCAGTGTATTACAGTGACAGACCGTACCCACCAATACAGAACACCAGTGTGACATAGTGACAGACCTGCACCCACCAGTACTGTACCCCAGTGTTATACAGTGACAGACCTGTACCCACCAGAACTGTGTCCCAGTGTTGTACAGTGACAGTCCTGTACCCACCAGTACTTTACCACAGTGTTATACAGTGGCAGACCTGTACCCACCAGTACTGTACCCCAGTGTGATAGTGACAGACCTGTACCCACCAGTACTGTGTCCCAGTGTTGTACAGTGACAGTCCTGTACCCACCAGTATTTTACCACAGTGGTATACAGTGACAGATCTGTACCCACCAGTACTGTACCCCAGTGTTGTACAGTGACAGACCTGTACCCACCAGAACTGTACCCCAGTGTTATACAGTGACAGACCTGTACCCACCAGGACTGTACCCCAATGTTATCCTGTGACAGACCTGTACCCACCAGGACTATACCCCAATGTTATACAGTGACAGATCTGTACCAACCAGTACTGTACCCCAGTGTATTACAGTGACAGACCTGTACCTACCAGTACAGAACCCCAGTGTTATACAGCGACAGACCTGTACCCACCAGTACTGCACCCCGGTGTTATATAGTGACAGACCTGCACCCACCAGTGCTGTACCCCGGAGTATTACAGTGACAGACCGTACCCACCAATATAGAACACCAGTGTGACACAGTGACAGACCTGTACCCACCCGTACTGTACCCTAGTGTTATACAGTGACAGACCTGTACCCACCAGTACTGTACAGTGACAGACCTGTACCCACCAGTACTCTGCCCCAGTGTTGTACAGTGACAGTCCTGCAGCCACCACTACTGTGTCCCAGTGTTGTACAGTGACAGACCTGTACCCACCAGTACTGTACCCCAGTGTGATAGTGACAGACCTGTACCCACCAGTACTGTACCCCAGTGTATTACAGTGACAGACCTGTACCTACCAGTACATAACCCCAGTGTTATACAGCGACAGACCTGTATCCACCAGTACTGCACCCCGGTGTTCGATGGTGACAGACCTGCACCCACCATTGCTGTACCCCAGTGTATTACAGTGACAGACCGTACCCACCAATACAGAACACCAGTGTGACACAGTGACAGACCTGTACCCACCAGTACTGTACCCCAGTGTTATACAGTGACAGCCTGTACCCACCAGTACTGTACCCCAGTGTTATACAGTGACAGACCTGTACCCACCAGTACTGTGCCCCAGTGTTTTACAGTGACAGACCTGTATCCACCAGTACTGTACGCCAGTTATACAGTGACTGGCCTGTACCCACCAGTTCTCTACCCCAGTGTTATACAGTGACAGACCTGCACCCACCAGTACTGTACCCCAATATTATACAGTGACAGACCTGTACCCACCAGTCCTATACACCAGTGTCATATAGTGACAGACCTGTACCCACCAGTACTGTACCCCAGTGTAACACAGTGACAGTCCTGTACCCACCAGAACTGTACCCCAGTGTTATGCAGTGACAGACTGTACCCTCCAGTACTGTATCCCAGCGTTATACAGTGACAGACCAGTACTCACCAGTCCTGTACACCAGTGTTACACAGTGACAGAACTATACCCACAAGTACTGTATCCCAGTGTAATACAGTGACAGACCTGTACCCACCAGTACTGTACCGCAGTGGTATACAGTGACAGACCTGTACCCACCAGTACTGTACCCCAGTGTTATACAGTGACAGTCCTGCACCCACCAGAACTGTACCCCAGTCGTATACAGTGACAGACCTGTACCCACCAGTACTGTACCCCAATGTTGTACAGTGACAGACCTGTACCCACCAGGACTGTACCCCAATGTTATACTGTGACAGACCTGTACCCACCAGGACTGTACCCCAATGTTATACACTGACAGATCTGTACCCACCAGTACTGTCCCCAGTGTATTACAGTGACAGAGCTGTACCTACCAGTACAGAACCCCAGTGTTATACAGCGACAGACCTGTACCCACCAGGACTGTACCCCAGTGTTATACAATGACAGACCTGTACCCACCAGTACTGTACCCCAATATTATACAGTGACAGACCTGTACCCACCAATACAGAACACCAGTGTGACACAGTGACAGACCTGTACCCACCAGTACTGTACCCTAGTGTTATACAGTGACAGACCTGTACCCACCAGTACTGTACCACAATGTTATACAGTGACAGATCTGTACTCACCAGTGCTGTACCACAATGTTATACAGTGACAGACCTGTACCCACCAGAACTGTACCCCAGTGTTATACAGTGACAGACCTGTACCCACCAGTACTGTACCACAATGTTATACAGTGACAAACCTGTACCCACCAGTGCTGTACCCCAGTGTATTACAGTGACAGACCTGTACCCACCAGTACAGAACCCAAGTGTTATACAGCGACAGACCTGTACCCACCAGTACTGCACCCCAGTGTTATACAGTGACAGACCTGCACCCACCAGTACTGTGCCCCAGTGTTGTACAGTGACAGACCTGTACCCACCAGTACTGTACCCCAGTGTTATACAGTGACAGCCCTGTACCCATCAGTACTGTACCCCAGTGTGATACAGTGACAGACCTGTATCCACAAGTACTGTGCCCCAGTGTTATACAGTGACAGGCCTGTACCCACCAGTACTGTACCCCAGTGTGATACAGGAACAGACCTGTACCCACTAGTACTGTACCCCAGTGTTATACAATGGCAGACCTGTACCCACCAGTAGAGTACCCCAGTGTTATACAGTGATTGACTTGTACCCACCAGTACTGTACCCCAGTGTTATACAATGTCAGACCTGTACCCACCAGTACTGTACCCCAGTGTTACACAGTGACAGTCCTGTACCCACCAGAACAGTACCCAAGTGTTATACAGTGACAGACCTGTACCCACCAGTACTGTGTCCCAGTGTTATACAGTGACAGACCTGTACCCACCAGTACTGTACCCCAGTGTTATACAGTGACAGACCTGTACCCACCAGTACTGTACCCCAGTGTAACACAGTGACAGTGCTGTACCCACCAGAACTGTACCCCAGTGTTATACAGTGACAGACCTGTACCCTCCAGTACTGTATCCCAGCGTTATACAGTGACAGACCAGTACTCACCAGTCCTGTACACCAGTGTTACACAGTGACAGACCTGTACCCACAAGTACTGTATCCCAGTGTAAGACAGTGACAGACCTGTACCCACCAGCACTGTACCGCAGTGGTATACAGTGACAGACCTGTACCCACCAGTACTGTACCCCAGTGTTATACAGTGACAGTCCTGCACCCACCAGAACTGTACCCCAATGTTATCCTGTGACAGACCTGTACCCACCAGGACTATACCCCAATGTTATACAGTGACAGATCTGTACCAACCAGTACTGTACCCCAGTGTATTACAGTGACAGACCTGTACCTACCAGTACAGAACCCCAGTGTTATACAGCGACAGACCTGTACCCACCAGTACTGCACCCCGGTGTTATATAGTGACAGACCTGCACCCACCAGTGCTGTACCCCGGAGTATTACAGTGACAGACCTGTACCCACCAGTACTGTACCCTAGTGTTATACAGTGACAGACCTGTACCCACCAGTACTGTACAGTGACAGACCTGTACCCACCAGTACTCTGCCCCAGTGTTGTACAGTGACAGTCCTGCAGCCACCACTACTGTGTCCCAGTGTTGTACAGTGACAGACCTGTACCCACCAGTACTGTACCCCAGTGTATTACAGTGACAGACCTGTACCTACCAGTACATAACCCCAGTGTTATACAGCGACAGACCTGTATCCACCAGTACTGCACCCCGGTGTTCGATGGTGACAGACCTGCACCCACCATTGCTGTACCCCAGTGTATTACAGTGACAGACCGTACCCACCAATACAGAACACCAGTGTGACACAGTGACAGACCTGTACCCACCAGTACTGTACCCCAGCGTTATACAGTGACAGACCTGTACCCACCAGTACTGTACCCCAGTGTTATACAGTGACAGACCTGTACCCACCAGTACTGTGCCCCAGTGTTTTACAGTGACAGACCTGTATCCACCAGTACTGTACGCCAGTGTTATACAGTGACTGGCCTGTACCCACCAGTTCTCTACCCCAGTGTTATACAGTGACAGACCTGCACCCACCAGTACTGTACCCCAATATTATACAGTGACAGACCTGTACCCACCAGTCCTATACACCAGTGTCATATAGTGACAGACCTGTACCCACCAGTACTGTACCCCAGTGTAACACAGTGACAGTCCTGTACCCACCAGAACTGTACCCCAGTGTTATGCAGTGACAGACCTGTACCCTCCAGTACTGTATCCCAGCGTTATACAGTGACAGACCAGTACTCACCAGTCCTGTACACCAGTGTTACACAGTGACAGAACTATACCCACAAGTACTGTATCCCAGTGTAATACAGTGACAGACCTGTACCCACCAGTACTGTACCGCAGTGGTATACAGTGACAGACCTGTACCCACCAGTACTGTACCCCAGTGTTATACAGTGACAGTCCTGCACCCACCAGAACTGTACCCCAGTCGTATACAGTGACAGACCTGTACCCACCAGTACTGTACCCCAATGTTGTACAGTGACAGACCTGTACCCACCAGGACTGTACCCCAATGTTATACTGTGACAGACCTGTACCCACCAGGACTGTACCCCAATGTTATACACTGACAGATCTGTACCCACCAGTACTGTACCCCAGTGTATTACAGTGACAGAGCTGTACCTACCAGTACAGAACCCCAGTGTTATACAGCGACAGACCTGTACCCACCAGGACTGTACCCCAGTGTTATACAATGACAGACCTGTACCCACCAGTACTGTACCCCAATATTATACAGTGACAGACCTGTACCCACCAATACAGAACACCAGTGTGACACAGTGACAGACCTGTACCCACCAGTACTGTACCCTAGTGTTATACAGTGACAGACCTGTACCCACCAGTACTGTACCACAATGTTATACAGTGACAGATCTGTACTCACCAGTGCTGTACCACAATGTTATACAGTGACAGACCTGTACCCACCAGAACTGTACCCCAGTGTTATACAGTGACAGACCTGTACCCACCAGTACTGTACCACAATGTTATACAGTGACAAACCTGTACCCACCAGTGCTGTACCCCAGTGTATTACAGTGACAGACCTGTACCCACCAGTACAGAACCCAAGTGTTATACAGCGACAGACCTGTACCCACCAGTACTGCACCCCAGTGTTATACAGTGACAGACCTCCACCCACCAGTACTGTGCCCCAGTGTTGTACAGTGACAGACCTGTACCCACCAGTACTGTACCCCAGTGTTATACAGTGACAGCCCTGTACCCATCAGTACTGTACCCCAGTGTGATACAGTGACAGACCTGTATCCACAAGTACTGTGCCCCAGTGTTATACAGTGACAGGCCTGTACCCACCAGTACTGTACCCCAGTGTGATACAGGAACAGACCTGTACCCACTAGTACTGTACCCCAGTGTTATACAATGGCAGACCTGTACCCACCAGTAGAGTACCCCAGTGTTATACAGTGATTGACTTGTACCCACCAGTACTGTACCCCAGTGTTATACAATGTCAGACCTGCACCCACCAGTACTGTACCCCAGTGTTATACAGTGACAGACCTGTACCCACCAGTACTGTGTCCCAGTGTTATACAGTGACAGAGCTGTACCCACCAGTACTGTACCCCAGTGTTATACAGTGACAGACCTGTACCCACCAGAACAGTACCCAAGTGTTATACAGTGACAGACCTGTACCCACCAGTACTGTGTCCCAGTGTTATACAGTGACAGACCTGTACCCACCAGTACTGTACCCCAGTGTTATACAGTGACAGACCTGTACCCACCAGTACTGTACCCCAGTGTTATACAGTGACAGACCTGTACCCACCAGTACTGTACCCCAGTGTAACACAGTGACAGTGCTGTACCCACCAGAACTGTACCCCAGTGTTATACAGTGACAGACCTGTACCCTCCAGTACTGTATCCCAGCGTTATACAGTGACAGACCAGTACTCACCAGTCCTGTACACCAGTGTTACACAGTGACAGACCTGTACCCACAAGTACTGTATCCCAGTGTAAGACAGTGACAGACCTGTACCCACCAGCACTGTACCGCAGTGGTATACAGTGACAGACCTGTACCCACCAGTACTGTACCCCAGTGTTATACAGTGACAGTCCTGCACCCACCAGAACTGTACCCCAGTCGTATGCAGTGACAGATCTGTACCCACCAGTACTGTACCCAGTGTTGTACAGTGACAGACCTGTACCCACCAGTACTGTACCCCAGTGTAACACAGTGACAGTGCTGTACCCACCAGAACTGTACCCCAGTGTTATACAGTGACAGACCTGTACCCTCCAGTACTGTATCCCAGCGTTATACAGTGACAGACCAGTACTCACCAGTCCTGTACACCAGTGTTACACAGTGACAGACCTGTACCCACAAGTACTGTATCCCAGTGTAAGACAGTGACAGACCTGTACCCACCAGCACTGTACCGCAGTGGTATACAGTGACAGACCTGTACCCACCAGTACTGTACCCCAGTGTTATACAGTGACAGTCCTGCACCCACCAGAACTGTACCCCAGTCGTATGCAGTGACAGATCTGTACCCACCAGTACTGTACCCCAGTGTTGTACAGTGACAGACCTGTACCCACCAGAACTGTACCCCAGTGTTATACAGTGACAGACCTGTACCCACCAGGACTGTACCCCAATGTTATCCTATGACAGACCTGTACCCACCAGGACTGTACCCCAATGTTATACAGTGACAGATCTGTACCCACCAGTACTGTACCCCAGTGTATTACAGTGACAGACCTGTACCTACCAGTACAGAACCCCAGTGTTATACAGCGACAGACCTGTACCCACCAGTACTGCACCCCGGTGTTATATAGTGACAGACCTGCACCCACCAGTGCTGTACCCCGGAGTATTACAGTGACAGACCGTACCCACCAATATAGAACACCAGTGTGACACAGTGACAGACCTGTACCCACCAGTACTGTACCCTAGTGTTATACAGTGACAGACCTGTACCCACCAGTACTGTACAGTGACAGACCTGTACCCACCAGTACTCTGCCCCAGTGTTGTACAGTGACAGTCCTGCAGCCACCACTACTGTGTCCCAGTGTTGTACAGTGACAGACCTGTACCCACCAGTACTGTACCCCAGTGTGATAGTGACAGACCTGTACCCACCAGTACTGTACCCCAGTGTATTACAGTGACAGACCTGTACCTACCAGTACATAACCCCAGTGTTATACAGCGACAGACCTGTATCCACCAGTACTGCACCCCGGTGTTCGATGGTGACAGACCTGCACCCACCATTGCTGTACCCCAGTGTATTACAGTGACAGACCGTACCCACCAATACAGAACACCAGTGTGACACAGTGACAGACCTGTACCCACCAGTACTGTACCCCAGTGTTATACAGTGACAGACCTGTACCCACCAGTACTGTACCCCAGTGTTATACAGTGACAGACCTGTACCCACCAGTACTGTGCCCCAGTGTTTTACAGTGACAGACCTGTATCCACCAGTACTGTACGCCAGTGTTATACAGTGACTGGCCTGTACCCACCAGTTCTCTACCCCAGTGTTATACAGTGACAGACCTGCACCCACCAGTACTGTACCCCAATATTATACAGTGACAGACCTGTACCCACCAGTCCTATACACCAGTGTCATATAGTGACAGACCTGGACCCACCAGTACTGTACCCCAGTGTAACACAGTGACAGTCCTGTACCCACCAGAACTGTACCCCAGTGTTATGCAGTGACAGACCTGTACCCTCCAGTACTGTATCCCAGCGTTATACAGTGACAGACCAGTACTCACCAGTCCTGTACACCAGTGTTACACAGTGACAGAACTATACCCACAAGTACTGTATCCCAGTGTAATACAGTGACAGACCTGTACCCACCAGTACTGTACCGCAGTGGTATACAGTGACAGACCTGTACCCACCAGTACTGTACCCCAGTGTTATACAGTGACAGTCCTGCACCCACCAGAACTGTACCCCAGTCGTATACAGTGACAGACCTGTACCCACCAGTACTGTACCCCAGTGTTGTACAGTGACAGACCTGTACCCACCAGAACTGTACCCCAGTCGTATACAGTGACAGACCTGTACCCACCAGTACTGTACCCCAATGTTGTACAGTGACAGACCTGTACCCACCAGGACTGTACCCCAATGTTATACTGTGACAGACCTGTACCCACCAGGACTGTACCCCAATGTTATACACTGCCAGATCTGTACCCACCAGTACTGTACCCCAGTGTATTACAGTGACAGAGCTGTACCTACCAGTACAGAACCCCAGTGTTATACAGCGACAGACCTGTACCCACCAGTACTGTACCCCAATATTATACAGTGACAGACCTGTACCCACCAATACAGAACACCAGTGTGACACAGTGACAGACCTGTACCCACCAGTACTGTACCCTAGTGTTATACAGTGACAGACCTGTACCCACCAGTACTGTACCACAATGTTATACAGTGACAGATCTGTACTCACCAGTGCTGTACTCCAGTGTATTACAGTGACAGACCTGTACCCACCAGAACTGTACCCCAGTGTTATACAGTGACAGACCTGTACCCACCAGTATTGTACCACAATGATATACAGTGACAGACCTGTACCCACCAGTACTGTACCCCAGTGTTATACAGTGACAGACCTGTACCCACCAGAACTGTACCCCAGTGTTATACAGTGACAGACCTGTACCCACCAGTACTGTACCACAATGTTATACAGTGACAGACCTGTACCCACCAGTACTGTACCACAATGTTATACAGTGACAGACCTGTACCCACCAGTACTGTACCCCAGAGTTATACAGTGACAGACCTGTACCCACCAGAACTGTACCCCAGTGTTATACAGTGACAGACCTGTACCCACCAGTACTATACCACAATGTTATACAGTGACAAACCTGTACCCACCAGTGCTGTACCCCAGTGTATTACAGTGACAGACCTGTACCCACCAGTACAGAACCCAAGTGTTGTACAGCGACAGACCTGTACCCACCAGTACTGCACCCCAGTGTTATACAGTGACAGACCTGCACCCACCAGTACTGTGCCCCAGTGTTGTACAGTGACAGACCTGTACCCACCAGTACTGTACCCCAGTGTTATACAGTGACAGCCCTGTACCCATCAGTACTGTACCCCAGTGTGATACAGTGACAGACCTGTATCCACAAGTACTGTGCCCCAGTGTTATACAGTGACAGGCCTGTACCCACCAGTACTGTACAGTGACAGACCTGTACCCACCAGTACTCTGCCCCAGTGTTGTACAGTGACAGTCCTGCAGCCACCACTACTGTGTCCCAGTGTTGTACAGTGACAGACCTGTACCCACCAGTACTGTACCCCAGTGTGATAGTGACAGACCTGGACCCACCAGTACTGTACCCCAGTGTATTACAGTGACAGACCTGTACCTACCAGTACATAACCCCAGTGTTATACAGCGACAGACCTGTATCCACCAGTACTGCACCCCGGTGTTCGATGGTGACAGACCTGCACCCACCATTGCTGTACCCCAGTGTATTACAGTGACAGACCGTACCCACCAATACAGAACACCAGTGTGACACAGTGACAGACCTGTACCCACCAGTACTGTACCCCAGTGTTATACAGTGACAGACCTGTACCCACCAGTACTGTACCCCAGTGTTATACAGTGACAGACCTGTACCCACCAGTACTGTGCCCCAGTGTTTTACAGTGACAGACCTGTATCCACCAGTACTGTACGCCAGTGTTATACAGTGACTGGCCTGTACCCACCAGTTCTCTACCCCAGTGTTATACAGTGACAGACCTGCACCCACCAGTACTGTACCCCAATATTATACAGTGACAGACCTGTACACACCAGTCCTATACACCAGTGTCATATAGTGACAGACCTGTACCCACCAGTACTGTACCCCAGTGTAACACAGTGACAGTCCTGTACCCACCAGAACTGTACCCCAGTGTTATGCAGTGACAGACCTGTACCCTCCAGTACTGTATCCCAGCGTTATACAGTGACAGACCAGTACTCACCAGTCCTGTACACCAGTGTTACACAGTGACAGAACTATACCCACAAGTACTGTATCCCAGTGTAATACAGTGACAGACCTGTACCCACCAGTACTGTACCCCAGTGTTATACAGTGACAGTCCTGCACCCACCAGAACTGTACCCCAGTCGTATACAGTGACAGACCTGTACCCACCAGTACTGTACCCCAATGTTGTACAGTGACAGACCTGTACCCACCAGGACTGTACCCCAATGTTATACTGTGACAGACCTGTACCCACCAGGACTGTACCCCAATGTTATACACTGACAGATCTGTACCCACCAGTACTGTACCCCAGTGTATTAGTGACAGAGCTGTACCTACCAGTACAGAACCCCAGTGTTATACAGCGACAGACCTGTACCCACCAGGACTGTACCCCAGTGTTATACAATGACAGACCTGTACCCACCAGTACTGTACCCCAATATTATACAGTGACAGACCTGTACCCACCAATACAGAACACCAGTGTGACACAGTGACAGACCTGTACCCACCAGTACTGTACCCTAGTGTTATACAGTGACAGACCTGTACCCACCAGTACTGTACCACAATGTTATACAGTGACAGATCTGTACTCACCAGTGCTGTACCACAATGTTATACAGTGACAGACCTGTACCCACCAGAACTGTACCCCAGTGTTATACAGTGACAGACCTGTACCCACCAGTACTGTACCACAATGTTATACAGTGACAAACCTGTACCCACCAGTGCTGTACCCCAGTGTATTACAGTGACAGACCTGTACCCACCAGTACAGAACCCAAGTGTTATACAGCGACAGACCTGTACCCACCAGTACTGCACCCCAGTGTTATACAGTGACAGACCTGCACCCACCAGTACTGTGCCCCAGTGTTGTACAGTGACAGACCTGTACCCACCAGTACTGTACCCCAGTGTTATACAGTGACAGCCCTGTACCCATCAGTACTGTACCCCAGTGTGATACAGTGACAGACCTGTATCCACAAGTACTGTGCCCCAGTGTTATACAGTGACAGGCCTGTACCCACCAGTACTGTACCCCAGTGTGATACAGGAACAGACCTGTACCCACTAGTACTGTACCCCAGTGTTATACAATGGCAGACCTGTACCCACCAGTAGAGTACCCCAGTGTTATACAGTGATTGACTTGTACCCACCAGTACTGTACCCCAGTGTTATACAATGTCAGACCTGTACCCACCAGTACTGTACCCCAGTGTTATACAGTGACAGACCTGTACCCACCAGAACTGTGTCCCAGTGTTATACAGTGACAGACCTGTACCCACCAGTACTGTACCCCAGTGTTATACAGTGACAGACCTGTACCCACCAGAACAGTACCCAAGTGTTATACAGTGACAGACCTGTACCCACCAGTACTGTGTCCCAGTGTTATACAGTGACAGACCTGTACCCACCAGTACTGTACCCCAGTGTTATACAGTGACAGACCTGTACCCACCAGTACTGTACCCCAGTGTAACACAGTGACAGTGCTGTACCGACCAGAACTGTACCCCAGTGTTATACAGTGACAGACCTGTACCCTCCAGTACTGTATCCCAGCGTTATACAGTGACAGACCAGTACTCACCAGTCCTGTACACCAGTGTTACACAGTGACAGACCTGTACCCACAAGTACTGTATCCCAGTGTAAGACAGTGACAGACCTGTACCCACCAGCACTGTACCGCAGTGGTATACAGTGACAGACCTGTACCCACCAGTACTGTACCCCAGTGTTATACAGTGACAGTCCTGCACCCACCAGAACTGTACCCCAGTCGTATGCAGTGACAGATCTGTACCCACCAGTACTGTACCCCAGTGTTGTACAGTGACAGACCTGTACCCACCAGAACTGTACCCCAGTGTTATACAGTGACAGACCTGTACCCACCAGGACTGTACCCCAATGTTATCCTGTGACAGACCTGTACCCACCAGGACTATACCCCAATGTTATACAGTGACAGATCTGTACCCACCAGTACTGTACCCCAGTGTATTACAGTGACAGACCTGTACCTACCAGTACAGAACCCCAGTGTTATACAGCGACAGACCTGTACCCACCAGTACTGCACCCCGGTGTTATATAGTGACAGACCTGCACCCACCAGTGCTGTACCCCGGAGTATTACAGTGACAGACCGTACCCACCAATATAGAACACCAGTGTGACACAGTGACAGACCTGTACCCACCAGTACTGTACCCTAGTGTTATACAGTGACAGACCTGTACCCACCAGTACTGTACAGTGACAGACCTGTACCCACCAGTACTCTGCCCCAGTGTTGTACAGTGACAGTCCTGCAGCCACCACTACTGTGTCCCAGTGTTGTACAGTGACAGACCTGTACCCACCAGTACTGTACCCCAGTGTGATAGTGACAGACCTGTACCCACCAGTACTGTACCCCAGTGTATTACAGTGACAGACCTGTACCTACCAGTACATAACCCCACTGTTATACAGCGACAGTCCTGTATCCACCAGTACTGCACCCCGGTGTTCGATGGTGACAGACCTGCATCCACCATTGCTGTACCCCAGTGTATTACAGTGACAGACCGTACCCACCAATACAGAACACCAGTGTGACACAGTGACAGACCTGTACCCACCAGTACTGTACCCCAGTGTTATACAGTGACAGACCTGTACCCACCAGTACTGTACCCCAGTGTTATACAGTGACAGACCTGTACCCACCAGTACTGTGCCCCAGTGTTTTACAGTGACAGACCTGTATCCACCAGTACTGTACGCCAGTGTTATACAGTGACTGGCCTGTACCCACCAGTTCTCTACCCCAGTGTTATACAGTGACAGACCTGCACCCACCAGTACTGTACCCCAATATTATACAGTGACAGACCTGTACCCACCAGTCCTATACACCAGTGTCATATAGTGACAGACCTGGACCCACCAGTACTGTACCCCAGTGTAACACAGTGACAGTCCTGTACCCACCAGAACTGTACCCCAGTGTTATGCAGTGACAGACCTGTACCCTCCAGTACTGTATCCCAGCGTTATACAGTGACAGACCAGTACTCACCAGTCCTGTACACCAGTGTTACACAGTGACAGAACTATACCCACAAGTACTGTATCCCAGTGTAATACAGTGACAGACCTGTACCCACCAGTACTGTACCGCAGTGGTATACAGTGACAGACCTGTACCCACCAGTACTGTACCCCAGTGTTATACAGTGACAGTCCTGCACCCACCAGAACTGTACCCCAGTCGTATACAGTGACAGACCTGTACCCACCAGTACTGTACCCCAGTGTTGTACAGTGACAGACCTGTACCCACCAGAACTGTACCCCAGTCGTATACAGTGACAGACCTGTACCCACCAGTACTGTACCCCAATGTTGTACAGTGACAGACCTGTACCCACCAGGACTGTACCCCAATGTTATACTGTGACAGACCTGTACCCACCAGGACTGTACCCCAATGTTATACACTGACAGATCTGTACCCACCAGTACTGTACCCCAGTGTATTACAGTGACAGAGCTGTACCTACCAGTACAGAACCCCAGTGTTATACAGCGACAGACCTGTACCCACCAGGACTGTACCCCAGTGTTATACAATGACAGACCTGTACCCACCAGTACTGTACCCCAATATTATACAGTGACAGACCTGTACCCACCAATACAGAACACCAGTGTGACACAGTGACAGACCTGTACCCACCAGTACTGTACCCTAGTGTTATACAGTGACAGACCTGTACCCACCAGTACTGTACCACAATGTTATACAGTGACAGATCTGTACTCACCAGTGCTGTACTCCAGTGTATTACAGTGACAGACCTGTACCCACCAGAACTGTACCCCAGTGTTATACAGTGACAGACCTGTACCCACCAGTATTGTACCACAATGATATACAGTGACAGACCTGTACCCACCAGTACTGTACCCCAGTGTTATACAGTGACAGACCTGTACCCACCAGAACTGTACCCCAGTGTTATACAGTGACAGACCTGTACCCACCAGTACTGTACCACAATGTTATACAGTGACAGACCTGTACCCACCAGTACTGTACCACAATGTTATACAGTGACAGACCTGTACCCACCAGTACTGTACCCCAGAGTTATACAGTGACAGACCTGTACCCACCAGAACTGTACCCCAGTGTTATACAGTGACAGACCTGTACCCACCAGTACTGTACCACAATGTTATACAGTGACAAACCTGTGCCCACCAGTGCTGTACCCCAGTGTATTACAGTGACAGACCTGTACCCACCAGTACAGAACCCAAGTGTTATACAGCGACAGACCTGTACCCACCAGTACTGCACCCCAGTGTTATACAGTGACAGACCTGCACCCACCAGTACTGTGCCCCAGTGTTGTACAGTGACAGACCTGTACCCACCAGTACTGTACCCCAGTGTTATACAGTGACAGCCCTGTACCCATCAGTACTGTACCCCAGTGTGATACAGTGACAGACCTGTATCCACAAGTACTGTGCCCCAGTGTTATACAGTGACAGGCCTGTACCCACCAGTACTGTACCCCAGTGTGATACAGGAACAGACCTGTACCCACTAGTACTGTACCCCAGTGTTATACAATGGCAGACCTGTACCCACCAGTAGAGTACCCCAGTGTTATACAGTGATTGACTTGTACCCACCAGTACTGTACCCCAGTGTTATACAATGTCAGACCTGTACCCACCAGTACTGTACCCCAGTGTTACACAGTGACAGCCCTGTACCCACCAGAACAGTACCCAAGTGTTATACAGTGACAGACCTGTACCCACCAGTACTGTGTCCCAGTGTTATACAGTGACAGACCTGTAACCACCAGTACTGTACCCCAGTGTTATACAGCGACAGACCTGTACCCACCAGTACTGTACCCCAGTGTTATACAGTGACAGACCTGTTCCCATCAGTACTGCATCCCAGTGTAATACAGTGACAGACCTGTACCCACCAGTACTGTACCCCAGTGTTATACAGTGACAGACATGTACCCACAAGTACTGTATCCCAGTGTAATAGTGACAGACCGTACCCACCAATACAGAACACCAGTGTGACACAGTGACAGACCTGTACCCACCAGTACTTTACCCCAGTGTTATACAGTGACAGACCTGTACCCACCAGTACTGTGTCCCAGTGTTGAACAGTGACAGTCCTGTACCCACCATTACTGTACCACAGTGTTATACAGTGACAGACCTGTACCCACCAGTACTGTGTCCCAGTGTTGAACAGTGACAGTCCTGTACCCACCATTACTGTACCACAGTGTTATACAGTGACAGACCTGTACCCACCAGTACTGCACCCCAGTGTGACAGTGACAGACCTGTACCCACCAGTACTGTACCCCTATGTATTACAGTGACAGACCTGTACCCTCCAGTAAGGTATCCCAGCGTTATACAGTGACAGACCAGTACTCATCAGTCCTGTACACCAGTGTTACACAGTGACAGACCTGTACCCACAAATACTGTATCCCAGTGTAATACAGTGACAGACCTGTACCCACCAGTACTGTACCCCAGTGTTATACAGGGACAGTCCTGCACCCACCAGAACTGTACCCCAGTCGTATACAGTGACAGACATGTACCCACCAGAACTGTACCCCAGTGTTATACAGTGACAGACCTGTACCCACCGGGACTGTACCCCAATGTTATACTGTGACAGACCTGTACCCACCAGGACTGTACCCCAATGTTATGCAGTGACAGATCTGTACCCACCAGTACTGTACCCCAGTGTATTACAGTGACAGAGCTGTAGCTACCAGTACAGAACCCCAGTGTTATACAGCGACAGACCTGTACCCACCAGCACTGCACCCCGGTGTTAGTGACAGACCTGCACCCACCAGTGCTGTACCCCAGTCTATTACAGTGACAGACCTGTACCCACCAGTACTGTACACCAGTGTGACACAGTGACAGACCTGTACCCACCAGTACTGTACCCCAGTGTTATACAGTGACAGACCTGTACCCACCAGTACTGTGTCCCAGTGTTGAACAGTGACAGTCCTGTACCCACCATTACTGTACCACAGTGTTATACAGTGACAGACCTGTACCCACCAGTACTGTACCCCAGTGTGACAGTGACAGACCTGTACCCACCAGTACTGTACCCCAGTGTATTACAGTGACAGACCTGTACCCTCCAGTACTGTATCCCAGCGTTATACAGTGACAGACCTGTACCCACCAGTACTGTACCGCAGTGGTATACAGTGACAGACCTGTACCCACCAGTACTGTACCCCAGTGTTATACAGTGACAGTCCTGCACCCACCAGAACTGTACCCCAGTCGTATACAGTGACAGACCTGTACCCACCAGAACTGTACCCCAGTGTTATACAGTGACAGACCTGTACCCACCAGGACTGTACCCCAATGTTATACTGTGACAGACCTGTACCCACCAGGACTGTACCCCAATGTTATACAGTGACAGATCTGTACCTACCAGTACTGTACCCCAGTGTATTACAGTGACAGAGCTGTACCTACCAGTACAGAACCCCAGTGTTATACAGCGACAGACCTGTACCCACCAGCACTGCACCCCCGTGTTATATAATAACAGACCTGTACCCACCAGTACTGTACCCCAGTGTGATACAGTGACAGACCTGTACCCACCAGTACTGTGCCCCAGTGTTGAACAGTGACAGTCCTGTACCCACCATTATTGTACCACAGTGTTGTACAGTGACAGACCTGTACCCACCAGTACTGTACCCCAGTGTTATACAGTGACAGACCAGTACCCACCAGTACTGTACCCCAGTGTTATACAGTGACAGACCTGTACCCACCAGTACTGTACCCCAGTGTTATACAGTGACAGACCTGTACCCACCAGTACTGTGCCCCAGTGTTGAACAGTGACAGTCCTGTACCCACCATTATTGTACCACAGTGTTGTACAGTGACAGACATGTACCCACCAGAACTGTACCCCAGTGTCATACAGCGACAGACCTGTACCCACCAGCACTGCACCCCGGTGTTATATAATGACAGACCTGCACCCACCAGTGCTGTACCGCAGTCTATTACAGTGAGAGACGGTACCCACCAATGCAGAACACCAGTGTGACACAGTGACAGACCTGTGCCCACCAGTACTGTACCCCAGTGGTATACAGTGACAGACCTGTACCCACCATTACTGTACCACAGTGTTATACAGTGACAGACCTGTACCCACCAGTACTGTACCCCAGTGTGACAGTGACAGACCTGTACCCACCAGTACTGTACCCCAGTGTGACAGTGACAGACCTGTACCCACCAGGACTGTACCCCAATGTTATACAGTGACAGATCTGTACCCACCAGAACTGTACCCCAGTGTATTACAGTGACAGACCTGTACCTACCAGTACAGAACCCCAGTGTTATACAGCGACAGACCTGTACCCACCAGTACTGTACCCCAGTGTTATACAGTGACAGATCTGTACACACCAGTACTGTACCCCAGTGTCATACAGCGACAGACCTGTACCCACCAGTACTGTACCCCAGTGTTATACAGGGACAGTCATGCACCCACCAGAACTGTACCCCAGTCGTATACAGTGACAGACCTGTACCCACCAGTGCTGTACCCCAGTGTTGTACAGTGACAGACATGTACCCACCAGAACTGTACCCCAGTGTCATACAGCGACAGACCTGTACCCACCAGCACTGCACCCCGGTGTTATATAATGACAGACCTGCACCCACCAGTGCTGTACCGCAGTCTATTACAGTGAGAGACGGTACCCACCAATGCAGAACACCAGTGTGACACAGTGACAGACCTGTGCCCACCAGTACTGTACCCCAGTGGTATACAGTGACAGACCTGTACCCACCAGTACTGTGTCCCAGTGTTGAACAGTGACAGACCAGTACCCACCAGTACTGTACCCCAGTGTTATACAGTGACAGACCTGTACCCACCAGTACTGTACCCCAGTGTTATACAGTGACAGACCTGTACCCACCAGTACTGTGCCCCAGTGTTGAACAGTGACAGTCCTGTACCCACCATTATTGTACCACAGTGTTATACAGTGACAGACCTGTACCCACCAGTACTGTACCCCAGTGTGACAGTGACAGACCTGTACCCACCAGGACTGTACCCCAATGTTATACAGTGACAGATCTGTACCCACCAGAACTGTACCCCAGTGAATTACAGTGACAGACCTGTACCTACCAGTACAGAACCCCAGTGTTATACAGGGGCAGTCATGCACCCACCAGAACTGTACCCCAGTCGTATACAGTGACAGACCTGTACCCACCAGTGCTGTACCCCAGTGTTGTACAGTGACAGACATGTACCCACCAGAACTGTACCCCAGTGTCATACAGCGACAGACCTGTACCCACCAGCACTGCACCCCGGTGTTATATAATGACAGACCTGCACCCACCAGTGCTGTACCGCAGTCTATTACAGTGAGAGACGGTACCCACCAATGCAGAACACCAGTGTGACACAGTGACAGACCTGTGCCCACCAGTACTGTACCCCAGTGTTATACAGTGACAGACCTGTACCCACCAGTACTGTGTCCCAGTGTTGAACAGTGACAGTCCTGTACCCACCATTATTGTACCACAGTGTTATACAGTGACTGACCTGTACCCACCAGTACTGTACCCCAGTGTATTACAGTGACAGACATGTACCCACCGGGACTGTACCCCAATGTTATACAGTGACAGATCTGTACCCACCATTACTGTACCCCAGTGTATTACAGTGACAGACCTGTACCTTCCAGTACAGAACCCCAGTGTTATACAGCGACAGACCTGTACCCACCAGTACTGTACCCCAGTGTTATACAGGGACAGTCCTGCACCCACCAGAACTGTACCCCAGTCGTATACAGTGACAGACCTGTACCCACCAGTGCTGTACCCCAGTGTTGTACAGTGACAGACATGTACCCACCAGAACTGTACCCCAGTGTTATACAGTGACAGACATGTACCCACCGGGACTGTACCCCAGTGTTATACAGTGACAGACCTGTACCCACCAGGACTGTACCCCAATGTTATACAGTGACAGATCTGTACCCACCAGTACTGTACCCCAGTGTATTACAGTGACAGACCTGTACCTACCAGTACAGAACCCCAATGTTATACAGCGACAGACCTGTACCCACCAGTACTGCACCCCGGTGTGATACAGTGACAGACCTGTATCCACCAGTACTGTACCCCAGTGTTATACAGTGACTGGCCTGTACCCACCAGTACTGTGCCCCAGTGTTATACAGTGACAGTCCTGTAGCCACCACTACTGTACCCCAGTGTTATACAGTGACAGACCTGTACCCACCAGTACTGTACCCCAGTGTGATACAGTGACAGATCTGTATCCACCAGTACTGTACCCCAGTGTTATACAGTGACTGGCCTGTACCCACCAGTACTGTACCCCAGTGTTATACAGTGACAGACCTGCACCCACCACTGCTGTACGCCATTGTATTACAGTGACAGACCGTACCACCAATACTGTACCCCAGTGTTATACAGTGACAGACCTGTACCCACCAGTACTGTGTCCCAGTGTTGTACAGTGACAGTCCTGTACCCACCAGTACTTTACCACAGTGTTATACAGTGGCAGACCTGTACCAACCAGTACTGTACCCCAGTGTGATAATGACAGACCTGTACCCACCAGTACTGTGTCCCAGTGTTGTACAGTGACAGTCCTGTACCCACCAGTATTTTACCACAGTGTTATACAATTACAGACCTGTACCCACCAGTACTGTACCCCAGTGTGATAGTGACAGACCTGTACCCACCAGTACTGTACCCCAGTGTGATATTGACAGACCTGTACCCACCAGTACTTTACCACAGTGTTATACAGTGACAGACCTGTACCCACCAGTACTGTACCCCAGTGTGATAGTGACAGACCTGCACCCATCAGTGCTGTACCCCAGTGTATTACAGTGACAGACCGTACCCACCAATACAGAACACCAGTGTGACACAGTGACAGACCTGTACCCACCAGTACTGTGCCCCAGTGTTTTACAGTGACAGTCATGTAGCCACCACTACTGTACCCCAGTGTTATACAGTGACAGACTGTACCCACCAGTACTGTACCCCAGTGTGATACAGTGACAGACCTGTACCCACCAGTACTGTACCCCAGTGTTATACAGTGACAGACCTGTACCCACCAGTACTGTACCCCAGTGTAACACAGTGACAGTCCTGTACCCACCAGTACTGTACCCCAGTGTTATACAGTGACAGACCTGTACCCTCCAGTATTGTATCCCGGCGTTATACAGTGATAGACCAGTACTCACCAGTCCTGTACACCAGTGTTACACAGTGACAAAACTATACCCACAAGTACTGTATCCCAGTGTAATACAGTGACAGACCTGTACCCACCAGTACAGTACCGCAGTGGTATACAGTGACAGACCTGTACCCACCAGTACTGTACCCCAGTGTTATACAGTGACAGTCCTGCACCCACCAGAACTGTACCCCAGTCGTATACAGTGACAGACCTGTACCCACCAGTACTGTACCCCAGTGTTGTACAGTGACAGACCTGTACCCACCAGAACTGTACCCCAGTGTTATACAGTGACAGACCTGTACCCACCAGGACTGTACCCCAATGTTATACTGTGACAGACCTGTACCCACCAGTACTGTACCCCAATGTTATACAGTGACAGATCTGTACCTACCAGTACTGTACCTCAGTATTATACTGTGACAGACCTGTACCCACCAGTACTGTACCCCAGTGTTATACAATGGGAGACCTGTACCCACCAGTACTGTACCCCAGTATTATAAAGTGACAGACCTGTACCCACCAGTGCTATACCCCAGTGTCATACAGTGACAGACCTGTACCCACCAGTAGTGTACCCCAGTGTTATACAGTGACAGACCTGTACCCACCAGTACTGTACCCCAGTATTATACAGTGACAGACCTGTACCCACCAGTACTATACCCCAGTGTCATACAGTGACAGACCTGTACGCACCAGTACTGTACCTCAGTGTGATACAGTGACAGACCTGTATCCACCAGTACTGTACTCCAGTGTTATACAGTGACAGAGCTGTACCCACCAGTACTATACCCCAGTGTCGTACAGTGACAGACCTGTACCCACCAGTACTGTACCCCAGTGTGATACAGTGACAGACCTGTACCCACCAGTACTGTACCTCAGTATTATACTGTGACAGACCTGTACCCACCAGTACTGTACCCCAGCGTTATACAATGACAGACCTGTACCCACCAGTACTGTACCCCAGTGTTATACAGTGACAGGCGTGCACCCACCAGTCCTGACCCCCAGTGTTATACAGTGACAGACCTGTACCCACCAGTACTGTACCCCAGTGTTATACAGTGACAGACCTGTACCCACCAGTACTGTACCCCAGTGTTATACAGTGACAGACCTGTACCCACCAGTACTGTACCCCAGGGTTATACAGTGACAGACCTGTACCCACCAGTACTGTACCCCAGTGTTATACAGTGACAGACCTGTACCCACCAGTAGAGTACCCCAGTGTTATACAGTGACAGACCTGTACCCACCAGTACCCAGTACTGTATCCCAGTGTAATACAGTGGCAGACCTGTACTCACCTGTACTGTACCCAAGTGTTATACAGTGACAGACCTGGACCCACCAGTACTGTACCCCAGTGTATTACAGTGACAGACCTGTACCTACCAATACTGTACCCAAGTGTTATACTGTGACAGACCTGTACCCACCAGTACTGTACCCCAGTGTTATACAGTGACAGACCTGTACCCACCAGTACTGTACCCTCGTGTTATACAGTGACAGACCTGTACCCACCAGTACTGTACCCCAGTGTTATACAGTGACAGACCTGCACCCACCAGTGCTGTACCCCAGTGTATTACAGTGACAGACCGTACCCACCAATACAGAACACCAGTGTGACACAGTGACAGACCTGCACCCACCAGTACTGTACCCCAGTGTTATACAGTGACAGACCTGTACCCACCAGTACTGTGTCCCAGTGTTATACAGTGAGTGACCTGTACCCACCAGTTCTGTACCCCAGTTATACAGTGACAGACCTGCACCCACCAGTACTGTACCACAGTGTTATACAGTGACAGACCTGTATCCACCAGTACTGTACCCCTGTGTTGTACAGTGAGTGACCTGTACCCACCAGTTCTGTACCCCAGTTATACAGTGACAGACCTGTACCCACCAGTACTGTACCCCAGTGTTATACAATGACAGACCTGTACCCACCAGTACTGTACCCTAGTGTTATACAGTGACAGACCTGTACCCACCAGTACTGTACCACAGTGTTATACAGTGACAGTCCTGTACCCACCAGTACTGTACCCCAGTGTTATACAGTGACAGATCTGTACCCACCAGTACTGTACCCCAGTGTTATACAGTGACGGGCCTGTACCATCAAGTACTGTACCCCAGTGTTATACAGTGACAGACCTGTATCCATTAGTACTGTACCCCAGTGTTATACAATGGCAGACCTGTACCCACCAGTACTGTACCCCAGTGTAACACAGTGACAGTGCTGTACCCACCAGAACTGTACCCCAGTGTTATACAGTGACAGACCTGTACCCTCCAGTACTGTATCCCAGCGTTATACAGTGACAGACCAGTACTCACCAGTCCTGTACACCAGTGTTACACAGTGACAGACCTGTACCCACAAGTACTGTATCCCAGTGTAAGACAGTGACAGACCTGTACCCACCAGCACTGTACCGCAGTGGTATACAGTGACAGACCTGTACCCACCAGTACTGTACCCCAGTGTTATACAGTGACAGACCTGTACCCACCAGTACTGTGCCCCAGTGTTATACAGTGACAGATCTGTACCCACCAGTACTGTACCCCAGTGTTGTACAGTGACAGACCTGTACCCACCAGAACTGTACCCCAGTGTTATACAGTGACAGACCTGTACCCACCAGGACTGTAACCCAATGTTATCCTGTGACAGACCTGTACCCACCAGGACTATACCCCAATGTTAGACAGTGACAGATCTGTACCAACCAGTACTGTACCCCAGTGTATTACAGTGACAGACCTGTACCTACCAGTACAGAACCCCAGTGTTATACAGCGACAGACCTGTACCCACCAGTACTGCACCCCGGTGTTATATAGTGACAGACCTGCACCCACCAGTGCTGTACCCCGGAGTATTACAGTGACAGACCGTACCCACCAATATAGAACACCAGTGTGACACAGTGACAGACCTGTACCCACCAGTACTGTACCCTAGTGTTATACAGTGACAGACCTGTACCCACCAGTACTGTACCCCAGTGTTATACAGTGACAGACCTGTACCCACCAGTACTCTGCCCCAGTGTTGTACAGTGACAGTCCTGCAGCCACCACTACTGTGTCCCAGTGTTGTGCAGTGACAGACCTGTACCCACCAGTACTGTACCCCAGTGTGATAGTGACAGACCTGTACCCACCAGTACTGTACCCCAGTGTATTACAGTGACAGACCTGTACCTACCAGTACATAACCCCAGTGTTATACAGCGACAGACCTGTACCCACCAGTACTGCACCCCGGTGTTAGATGGTGACAGACCTGCACCCACCATTGCTGTACCCCAGTGTATTACAGTGACAGACCGTACCCACCAATACAGAACACCAGTGTGACACAGTGACAGACCTGTACCCACCAGTACTGTACCCCAGTGTTATACAGTGACAGACCTGTACCCACCAGTACTGTACCCCAGTGTTATACAGTGACAGACCTGTACCCACCAGTACTGTGCCCCAGTGTTTTACAGTGACAGACCTGTACCCACCAGTACTGTACCCCAGTGTAACACAGTGACAGTCCTGTACCCACCAGAACTGTACCCCAGTGTTATGCAGTGACAGACCTGTACCCTCCAGTACTGTATCCCAGCGTTATACAGTGACAGACCAGTACTCACCAGTCCTGTACACCAGTGTTACACAGTGACAGAACTATACCCACAAGTACTGTATCCCAGTGTAATACAGTGACAGACCTGTACCCACCAGTACTGTACCGCAGTGGTATACAGTGACAGACCTGTACCCACCAGTACTGTACCCCAGTGTTATACAGTGACAGTCCTGCACCCACCAGAACTGTACCCCAGTCGTATACAGTGACAGACCTGTACCCACCAGTACTGTACCCCAATGTTGTACAGTGACAGACCTGTACCCACCAGGACTGTACCCCAATGTTATACTGTGACAGACCTGTACCCACCAGGACTGTACCCCAATGTTATACACTGACAGATCTGTACCCACCAGTACTGTACCCCAGTGTATTACAGTGACAGAGCTGTACCTACCAGTACAGAACCCCAGTGTTATACAGCGACAGACCTGTACCCACCAGGACTGTACCCCAGTGTTATACAATGACAGACCTGTACCCACCAGTACTGTACCCCAATATTATACAGTGACAGACCTGTACCCACCAATACAGAACACCAGTGTGACACAGTGACAGACCTGTCCCCACCAGTACTGTACCCTAGTGTTATACAGTGACAGACCTGTACCCACCAGTACTGTACCACAATGTTATACAGTGACAGATCTGTACTCACCAGTGCTGTACTCCAGTGTATTACAGTGACAGACCTGTACCCACCAGAACTGTACCCCAGTGTTATACAGTGACAGACCTGTACCCACCAGTATTGTACCACAATGATATACAGTGACAGACCTGTACCCACCAGTACTGTACCCCAGTGTTATACAGTGACAGACCTGTACCCACCAGAACTGTACCCCAGTGTTATACAGTGACAGACCTGTACCCACCAGTACTGTACCACAATGTTATACAGTGACAGACCTGTACCCACCAGTACTGTGTCCCAGTGTTATACAGTGAGTGACTGTACCCACCAGTTCTGTACCCCAGTTATACAGTGACAGACCTGCACCCACCAGTACTGTACCACAGTGTTATACAGTGACAGACCTGTATCCACCAGTACTGTACCCCTGTGTTGTACAGTGAGTGACCTGTACCCACCAGTTCTGTACCCCAGTTATACAGTGACAGACCTGTACCCACCAGTACTGTACCCCAGTGTTATACAATGACAGACCTGTACCCACCAGTACTGTACCCTAGTGTTATACAGTGACAGACCTGTACCCACCAGTACTGTACCACAGTGTTATACAGTGACAGTCCTGTACCCACCAGTACTGTACCCCAGTGTTATACAGTGACAGATCTGTACCCACCAGTACTGTACCCCAGTGTTATACAGTGACGGGCCTGTACCATCAAGTACTGTACCCCAGTGTTATACAGTGACAGACCTGTATCCATTAGTACTGTACCCCAGTGTTATACAATGGCAGACCTGTACCCACCAGTACTGTACCCCAGTGTAACACAGTGACAGTGCTGTACCCACCAGAACTGTACCCCAGTGTTATACAGTGACAGACCTGTACCCTCCAGTACTGTATCCCAGCGTTATACAGTGACAGACCAGTACTCACCAGTCCTGTACACCAGTGTTACACAGTGACAGACCTGTACCCACAAGTACTGTATCCCAGTGTAAGACAGTGACAGACCTGTACCCACCAGCACTGTACCGCAGTGGTATACAGTGACAGACCTGTACCCACCAGTACTGTACCCCAGTGTTATACAGTGACAGACCTGTACCCACCAGTACTGTGCCCCAGTGTTATACAGTGACAGATCTGTACCCACCAGTACTGTACCCCAGTGTTGTACAGTGACAGACCTGTACCCACCAGAACTGTACCCCAGTGTTATACAGTGACAGACCTGTACCCACCAGGACTGTAACCCAATGTTATCCTGTGACAGACCTGTACCCACCAGGACTATACCCCAATGTTAGACAGTGACAGATCTGTACCAACCAGTACTGTACCCCAGTGTATTACAGTGACAGACCTGTACCTACCAGTACAGAACCCCAGTGTTATACAGCGACAGACCTGTACCCACCAGTACTGCACCCCGGTGTTATATAGTGACAGACCTGCACCCACCAGTGCTGTACCCCGGAGTATTACAGTGACAGACCGTACCCACCAATATAGAACACCAGTGTGACACAGTGACAGACCTGTACCCACCAGTACTGTACCCTAGTGTTATACAGTGACAGACCTGTACCCACCAGTACTGTACCCCAGTGTTATACAGTGACAGACCTGTACCCACCAGTACTCTGCCCCAGTGTTGTACAGTGACAGTCCTGCAGCCACCACTACTGTGTCCCAGTGTTGTACAGTGACAGACCTGTACCCACCAGTACTGTACCCCAGTGTGATAGTGACAGACCTGTACCCACCAGTACTGTACCCCAGTGTATTACAGTGACAGACCTGTACCTACCAGTACATAACCCCAGTGTTATACAGCGACAGACCTGTACCCACCAGTACTGCACCCCGGTGTTAGATGGTGACAGACCTGCACCCACCATTGCTGTACCCCAGTGTATTACAGTGACAGACCGTACCCACCAATACAGAACACCAGTGTGACACAGTGACAGACCTGTACCCACCAGTACTGTACCCCAGTGTTATACAGTGACAGACCTGTACCCACCAGTACTGTACCCCAGTGTTATACAGTGACAGACCTGTACCCACCAGTACTGTGCCCCAGTGTTTTACAGTGACAGACCTGTACCCACCAGTACTGTACCCCAGTGTAACACAGTGACAGTCCTGTACCCACCAGAACTGTACCCCAGTGTTATGCAGTGACAGACCTGTACCCTCCAGTACTGTATCCCAGCGTTATACAGTGACAGACCAGTACTCACCAGTCCTGTACACCAGTGTTACACAGTGACAGAACTATACCCACAAGTACTGTATCCCAGTGTAATACAGTGACAGACCTGTACCCACCAGTACTGTACCGCAGTGGTATACAGTGACAGACCTGTACCCACCAGTACTGTACCCCAGTGTTATACAGTGACAGTCCTGCACCCACCAGAACTGTACCCCAGTCGTATACAGTGACAGACCTGTACCCACCAGTACTGTACCCCAATGTTGTACAGTGACAGACCTGTACCCACCAGGACTGTACCCCAATGTTATACTGTGACAGACCTGTACCCACCAGGACTGTACCCCAATGTTATACACTGACAGATCTGTACCCACCAGTACTGTACCCCAGTGTATTACAGTGACAGAGCTGTACCTACCAGTACAGAACCCCAGTGTTATACAGCGACAGACCTGTACCCACCAGGACTGTACCCCAGTGTTATACAATGACAGACCTGTACCCACCAGTACTGTACCCCAATATTATACAGTGACAGACCTGTACCCACCAATACAGAACACCAGTGTGACACAGTGACAGACCTGTCCCCACCAGTACTGTACCCTAGTGTTATACAGTGACAGACCTGTACCCACCAGTACTGTACCACAATGTTATACAGTGACAGATCTGTACTCACCAGTGCTGTACTCCAGTGTATTACAGTGACAGACCTGTACCCACCAGAACTGTACCCCAGTGTTATACAGTGACAGACCTGTACCCACCAGTATTGTACCACAATGATATACAGTGACAGACCTGTACCCACCAGTACTGTACCCCAGTGTTATACAGTGACAGACCTGTACCCACCAGAACTGTACCCCAGTGTTATACAGTGACAGACCTGTACCCACCAGTACTGTACCACAATGTTATACAGTGACAGACCTGTACCCAACAGTACTGTACCACAATGTTATACAGTGACAGACCTGTACCCACCAGTACTGTACCCCAGAGTTATACAGTGACAGACCTGTACCCACCAGTACTGTACCCCAGTGTTATACAGTGACAGACCTGTACCCACCAGTACTGTACCCCAGTGTTATACAGTGACAGACCTGTACCCACCAGTATTGTACCACAATGATATACAGTGACAGACCTGTACCCACCAGTACTGTACCCCAGTGTTATACAGTGACAGACCTGTACCCACCAGAACTGTACCCCAGTGTTATACAGTGACAGACCTGTACCCACCAGTACTGTACCACAATGTTATACAGTGACAGACCTGTACCCACCAGTACTGTGTCCCAGTGTTATACAGTGAGTGACCTGTACCCACCAGTTCTGTACCCCAGTTATACAGTGACAGACCTGCACCCACCAGTACTGTACCACAGTGTTATACAGTGACAGACCTGTATCCACCAGTACTGTACCCCTGTGTTGTACAGTGAGTGACCTGTACCCACCAGTTCTGTACCCCAGTTATACAGTGACAGACCTGTACCCACCAGTACTGTACCCCAGTGTTATACAATGACAGACCTGTACCCACCAGTACTGTACCCTAGTGTTATACAGTGACAGACCTGTACCCACCAGTACTGTACCACAGTGTTATACAGTGACAGTCCTGTACCCACCAGTACTGTACCCCAGTGTTATACAGTGACAGATCTGTACCCACCAGTACTGTACCCCAGTGTTATACAGTGACGGGCCTGTACCATCAAGTACTGTACCCCAGTGTTATACAGTGACAGACCTGTATCCATTAGTACTGTACCCCAGTGTTATACAATGGCAGACCTGTACCCACCAGTACTGTACCCCAGTGTAACACAGTGACAGTGCTGTACCCACCAGAACTGTACCCCAGTGTTATACAGTGACAGACCTGTACCCTCCAGTACTGTATCCCAGCGTTATACAGTGACAGACCAGTACTCACCAGTCCTGTACACCAGTGTTACACAGTGACAGACCTGTACCCACAAGTACTGTATCCCAGTGTAAGACAGTGACAGACCTGTACCCACCAGCACTGTACCGCAGTGGTATACAGTGACAGACCTGTACCCACCAGTACTGTACCCCAGTGTTATACAGTGACAGACCTGTACCCACCAGTACTGTGCCCCAGTGTTATACAGTGACAGATCTGTACCCACCAGTACTGTACCCCAGTGTTGTACAGTGACAGACCTGTACCCACCAGAACTGTACCCCAGTGTTATACAGTGACAGACCTGTACCCACCAGGACTGTAACCCAATGTTATCCTGTGACAGACCTGTACCCACCAGGACTATACCCCAATGTTAGACAGTGACAGATCTGTACCAACCAGTACTGTACCCCAGTGTATTACAGTGACAGACCTGTACCTACCAGTACAGAACCCCAGTGTTATACAGCGACAGACC
Organism: Pristiophorus japonicus; assembly: GCF_044704955.1. NCBI lineage: Eukaryota > Metazoa > Chordata > Chondrichthyes > Pristiophoridae > Pristiophorus > Pristiophorus japonicus. The sequence continues at coordinate 333,961 of NW_027254376.1, read as the reverse complement.
TGTACCCACCAGTACTGCACCCCGGTGTTATATAGTGACAGACCTGCACCCACCAGTGCTGTACCCCGGAGTATTACAGTGACAGACCGTACCCACCAATATAGAACACCAGTGTGACACAGTGACAGACCTGTACCCACCAGTACTGTACCCTAGTGTTATACAGTGACAGACCTGTACCCACCAGTACTGTACCCCAGTGTTATACAGTGACAGACCTGTACCCACCAGTACTCTGCCCCAGTGTTGTACAGTGACAGTCCTGCAGCCACCACTACTGTGTCCCAGTGTTGTACAGTGACAGACCTGTACCCACCAGTACTGTACCCCAGTGTGATAGTGACAGACCTGTACCCACCAGTACTGTACCCCAGTGTATTACAGTGACAGACCTGTACCTACCAGTACATAACCCCAGTGTTATACAGCGACAGACCTGTACCCACCAGTACTGCACCCCGGTGTTAGATGGTGACAGACCTGCACCCACCATTGCTGTACCCCAGTGTATTACAGTGACAGACCGTACCCACCAATACAGAACACCAGTGTGACACAGTGACAGACCTGTACCCACCAGTACTGTACCCCAGTGTTATACAGTGACAGACCTGTACCCACCAGTACTGTACCCCAGTGTTATACAGTGACAGACCTGTACCCACCAGTACTGTGCCCCAGTGTTTTACAGTGACAGACCTGTACCCACCAGTACTGTACCCCAGTGTAACACAGTGACAGTCCTGTACCCACCAGAACTGTACCCCAGTGTTATGCAGTGACAGACCTGTACCCTCCAGTACTGTATCCCAGCGTTATACAGTGACAGACCAGTACTCACCAGTCCTGTACACCAGTGTTACACAGTGACAGAACTATACCCACAAGTACTGTATCCCAGTGTAATACAGTGACAGACCTGTACCCACCAGTACTGTACCGCAGTGGTATACAGTGACAGACCTGTACCCACCAGTACTGTACCCCAGTGTTATACAGTGACAGTCCTGCACCCACCAGAACTGTACCCCAGTCGTATACAGTGACAGACCTGTACCCACCAGTACTGTACCCCAATGTTGTACAGTGACAGACCTGTACCCACCAGGACTGTACCCCAATGTTATACTGTGACAGACCTGTACCCACCAGGACTGTACCCCAGTGTTATACAATGACAGACCTGTACCCACCAGTACTGTACCCCAATATTATACAGTGACAGACCTGTACCCACCAATACAGAACACCAGTGTGACACAGTGACAGACCTGTCCCCACCAGTACTGTACCCTAGTGTTATACAGTGACAGACCTGTACCCACCAGTACTGTACCACAATGTTATACAGTGACAGATCTGTACTCACCAGTGCTGTACTCCAGTGTATTACAGTGACTGACCTGTACCCACCAGAACTGTACCCCAGTGTTATACAGTGACAGACCTGTACCCACCAGTATTGTACCACAATGATATACAGTGACAGACCTGTACCCACCAGTACTGTACCCCAGTGTTATACAGTGACAGACCTGTACCCACCAGAACTGTACCCCAGTGTTATACAGTGACAGACCTGTACCCACCAGTACTGTACCACAATGTTATACAGTGACAGACCTGTACCCAACAGTACTGTACCACAATGTTATACAGTGACAGACCTGTACCCACCAGTACTGTACCCCAGAGTTATACAGTGACAGACCTGGACCCACCAGTACTGTACCCCATTGTATTACAGTGACAGACCTGTACCCACCAGTACTGTACCCCAGTGTTATACAGTGACAGACCTGCACCCACCAGCGCTGTACCCCAGTGTATTACAGTGACAGACCGTACCCAGCAATACAGAACACCAGTGTGACACAGTGACAGACCTGTACCCACCAGTACTGTACCCCAGTGTTATACAGTGACAGACCTGCACCCACCAGTGCTGTACCCCAGTGTATTACAGTGACAGACCGTACCCACCAATACAGAACACCAGTGTGACACAGTGACAGACCTGTACCCACCAGTACTGTACCCCAGTGTTATACAGTGACAGACCTGTACCCACCAGTACTGTGTCCCAGTGTTGTACAGTGACAGTCCTGTACCTACCAGTACTGTACCACAGTGTTATACAGTGACAGACCTGTATCCACCAGTACTGTACCCCTGTGTTATACAGTGAGTGACCTGTACCCACCAGTTCTGTACTCCAGTTATACAGTGACAGACCTGTACCCACCAGTACTGTACCCTAGTGTTATACAGTGACAGACCTGTACCCACCAGTACTGTACCACAGTGTTATACAGTGACAGTCCTGTACCCTCAAGTACTGTACCCCAGTGTTATACAGTGACAGACCTGTATCCATTAGTACTGTACCCCAGTGTTATACAATGGCAGACCTGTACCCACCAGTACTGTACCCCAGTGTAACACAGTGACAGACCAGTACTCACCAGTCCTGTACACCAGTGTTACACAGTGACAGACCTGTACCCACAAGTACTGTATCCCAGTGTAAGACAGTGACAGACCTGTACCCACCAGTACTGAACCCCAGTGTAACACAGTGACAGACCAGTACTCACCAGTCCTGTACACCAGTGTTACACAGTGACAGACCTGTACACACAAGTACTGTATCCCAGTGTAAGACAGTGACAGACCTGTACCCACCAGCACTGTACCGCAGTGGTATACAGTGACAGACCTGTACCCACTAGTACTGTACCCCAGTGTTATACAGTGACAGTCCTGCACCCACCAGAACTGTACCCCAGTCGTATACAGTGACAGATCTGTACCCACCAGTACTGTACCCCAGTGTTGTACAGTGACAGACCTGTACCCACCAGAACTGTACCCCAGTGTTATACAGTGACAGACCTGTACCCACCAGGACTGTACCCCAATGTTATCCTGTGACAGACCTGTACCCACCAGGACTATACCCCAATGTTATACAGTGACAGATCTGTACCAACCAGTACTGTACCCCAGTGTATTACAGTGACAGACCTGTACCTACCAGTACAGAACCCCAGTGTTATACAGCGACAGACCTGTAACCACCAGTACTGCACCCCGGTGTTATATAGTGACAGACCTGCACCCACCAGTGCTGTACCCCGGAGTATTACAGTGACAGACCGTACCCACCAATATAGAACACCAGTGTGACACAGTGACAGACCTGTACCCACCAGTACTGTACCCTAGTGTTATACAGTGACAGACCTGTACCCACCAGTACTGTACCCCAGTGTTATACAGTGACAGACCTGTACCCACCAGTACTCTGCCCCAGTGTTGTACAGTGACAGTCCTGCAGCCACCACTACTGTGTCCCAGTGTTGTACAGTGACAGACCTGTACCCACCAGTACTGTACCCCAGTGTGATAGTGACAGACCTGTACCCACCAGTACTGTACCCCAGTGTATTACAGTGACAGACCTGTACCTACCAGTACTGTACCCCGGTGTTCGATGGTGACAGACCTGCACCCACCATTGCTGTACCCCAGTGTATTACAGTGACAGACCGTACCCACCAATACAGAACACCAGTGTGACACAGTGACAGACCTGTACCCACCAGTACTGTACCCCAGTGTTATACAGTGACAGACCTGTACCCACCAGTACTGTACCCCAGTGTTATACAGTGACAGACCTGTACCCACCAGTACTGTGCCCCAGTGTTTTACAGTGACAGACCTGTATCCACCAGTACTGTACGCTAGTTTTATACAGTGACTGGCCTGTACCCACCAGTTCTCTACCCCAGTGTTATACAGTGACAGACCTGCACCCACCAGTACTGTACCCCAATATTATACAGTGACAGACCTGTACCCACCAGTCCTATACACCAGTGTCATATAGTGACAGACCTGTACCCACCAGTACTGTACCCCAGTGTAACACAGTGACAGTCCTGTACCCACCAGAACTGTACCCCAGTGTTATGCAGTGACAGACCTGTACCCTCCAGTACTGTATCCCAGCGTTATACAGTGACAGACCAGTACTCACCAGTCCTGTACACCAGTGTTACACAGTGACAGAACTATACCCACAAGTACTGTATCCCAGTGTAATACAGTGACAGACCTGTACCCATCAGTACTGTACCGCAGTGGTATACAGTGACAGACCTGTACCCACCAGTACTGTACCCCAGTGTTATACAGTGACAGTCCTGCACCCACCAGAACTGTACCCCAGTCGTATACAGTGACAGACCTGTACCCACCAGTACTGTACCCCAATGTTGTACAGTGACAGACCTGTACCTACCAGTACAGAACCCCAGTGTAATACAGCGACAGACCTGTACCCACCAGGACTGTACCCCAGTGTTATACAATGACAGACCTGTACCCACCAGTACTGTACCCCAATATTATACAGTGACAGACCTGTACCCACCAATACAGAACACCAGTGTGACACAGTGACAGACCTGTACCCACCAGTACTGTACCCCAGTGTTATACAGTGACAGACCTGTACCCACCAGTACTGTACCACAATGTTATACAGTGACAGATCTGTACTCACCAGTGCTGTACTCCAGTGTATTACAGTGACAGACCTGTACCCACCAGTATTGTACCACAATGATATACAGTGACAGACCTGTACCCACCAGTACTGTACCCCAGTGTTATACAGTGACAGACCTGTACCCACCAGAACTGTACCCCAGTGTTATACAGTGACAGACCTGTACCCACCAGTACTGTACCACAATGTTATACAGTGACAGACCTGTACCCACCAGTACTGTACCACAATGTTATACAGTGACAGACCTGTACCCACCAGTACTGTACCCCAGAGTTATACAGTGACAGACCTGTACCCACCAGAACTGGAGCCCAGTGTTATACAGTGACAGACCTGTACCCACCAGTACTGTACCACAATGTTATACAGTGACAAACCTGTACCCACCAGTGCTGTACCCCAGTGTATTAGTGACAGACCTGTACCCACCAGTACAGAACCCAAGTGTTATACAGCGACAGACCTGTACCCACCAGTACTGTACCCCAGTGTTATACAGTGACAGCCCTGTACCCATCAGTGCTGTACCCCAGTGTTATACAGTGACAGACCTGTATCCACAAGTACTGTGCCCCAGTGTTATACAGTGACAGGCCTGTACCCACCAGTACTGTACCCCAGTGTGATACAGGAACAGACCTGTACCCACCAGTACTGTACCCCAGTGTTATACAGCAACAGACCTGTACCCACCAGTACTGTACCCCAGTGTTATACAGTGACAGACCAGTACCCACCAGTACTGTGTCCCAGTGTTATACAGTGACAGACCTGTAACCACCAGTACTGTACCCCAGTGTTATACAGCGACAGACCTGTACCCACCAGTACTGTACCCCAGTGTTATACAGTGACAGACCTGTTCCCATCAGTACTGCAGCCCAGTGTAATACAGTGACAGACCTGTACCCACCAGTACTGTACCCCAGTGTTATACAGTGACAGACATGTACCCACAAGTACTGTATCCCAGTGTAATAGTGACAGACCGTACCCACCAATACAGAACACCAGTGTGACACAGTGACAGACCTGTACCCACCAGTACTGTACCCCAGTGTTATACAGTGACAGACCTGTACCCACCAGTACTGTGTCCCAGTGTTGAACAGTGACAGTCCTGTACCCACCATTACTGTACCACAGTGTTATACAGTGACAGACCTGTACCCACCAGTACTGTGTCCCAGTGTTGAACAGTGACAGTCCTGTACCCACCATTACTGTACCACAGTGTTATACAGTGACAGACCTGTACCCACCAGTACTGTACCCCAGTGTGACAGTGACAGACCTGTACCCACCAGTACTGTACCCCAGTGTATTACAGTGACAGACCTGTACCCTCCAGTACTGTATCCCAGCGTTATACAGTGACAGACCAGTACTCATCAGTCCTGTACTCCAGTGTTACACAGTGACAGACCTGTACCCACAAATACTGTATCCCAGTGTAATACAGTGACAGACCTGTACCCACCAGTACTGTACCGGAGTGGTATACAGTGACAGATCTGTACCCACCAGTACTGTACCCCAGTGTTATACAGGGACAGTCCTGCACCCACCAGAACTGTACCCCAGTCGTATACAGTGACAGACCTGTACCCACCAGTGCTGTACCCCAGTGTTGTACAGTGACAGACATGTACCCACCAGAACTGTACCCCAGTGTTATACAGTGACAGACCTGTACCCACCGGGACTGTACCCCAATGTTATACTGTGACAGACCTGTACCCACCAGGACTGTACCCTAATGTTATGCAGTGACAGATCTGTACCCACCAGTACTGTACCCCAGTGTATTACAGTGACAGAGCTGTACCTACCAGTACAGAACCCCAGTGTTATACAGCGACAGACCTGTACCCACCAGCACTGCACCCCCGTGTTATATAATGACAGACCTGCACCCACCAGTGCTGTACCCCAGTCTATTACAGTGAGAGACGGTACCCACCAATACAGAACACCAGTGTGGCACAGTGACAGACCTGTACCCACCAGTACTGTACCCCAGTGTTATACAGTGACAGACCTGTACCCACCAGTACTGTGTCCCAGTGTTGAACAGTGACAGTCCTGTACCCACCATTACTGTACCACAGTGTTATACAGTGACAGACCTGTACCCACCAGTACTGTACCCCAGTGTGACAGTGACAGACCTGTACCCACCAGTACTGTACCCCAGTGTATTACAGTGACAGACCTGTACCCACCAGTACTGTATCCCAGCGTTATACAGTGACAGACCTGTACCCACCAGTACTGTACCGCAGTGGTATACAGTGACAGACCTGTACCCACCAGTACTGTACCCCAGTGTTATACAGTGACAGTCCTGCACCCACCAGAACTGTACCCCAGTCGTATACAGTGACAGACCTGTACCCACCAGAACTGTACCCCAGTGTTATACAGTGACAGACCTGTACCCACCAGGACTGTACCCCAATGTTATACTGTGACAGACCTGTACCCACCAGGACTGTACCCCAATGTTATACAGTGACAGATCTGTACCTACCAGTACTGTACCCCAGTGTATTACAGTGACAGAGCTGTACCTACCAGTACAGAACCCCAGTGTTATACAGCGACAGACCTGTACCCACCAGCACTGCACCCCCGTGGTATATAATAACAGACCTGCACCCACCAGTGCTGTACCCCAGTGTTATACAGTGACAGACCTGTACCCACCAGTACTGTACCCCAGTGTTATACAGTGACAGACCTGTACCCACCAGTACTGTGCCCCAGTGTTGAACAGTGACAGTCCTGTACCCACCATTATTGTACCACAGTGTTATACAGTGACAGACCTGTACCCACCAGTACTGTACCCCAGTGTGACAGTGACAGACCTGTACCCACCAGTACTGTACCCCAGTGTTATACTGTGACAGACCTGTACCCACCAGGACTGTACCCCAATGTTATACAGTGACAGATCTGTACCCACCAGAACTGTACCCCAGTGTATTACAGTGACAGACCTGTACCTACCAGTACAGAACCCCAGTGTTATACAGCGACAGACCTGTACCCACCAGTACTGTACCCCAGTGTTATACAGGGACAGTCATGCACCCACCAGAACTGTACCCCAGTCGTATACAGTGACAGACCTGTACCCACCAGTGCTGTACCCCAGTGTTGTACAGTGACAGACATGTACCCACCAGAACTGTACCCCAGTGTCATACAGCGACAGACCTGTACCCACCAGCACTGCACCCCGGTGTTATATAATGACAGACCTGCACCCACCAGTGCTGTACCCCAGTCTATTACAGTGAGAGACGGTACCCACCAATGCAGAACACCAGTGTGACACAGTGACAGACCTGTGCCCACCAGTACTGTACCCCAGTGTTATACAGTGACAGACCTGTACCCACCAGTACTGTGTCCTAGTGTTGAACAGTGACAGTCCTGTACCCACCATTATTGTACCACAGTGTTATACAGTGACAGATCTGTACTCACCAGTGCTGTACCCCAGTGTATTACAGTGACAGACCTGTACCCACCAGTACAGAACCCCAGTGTTATACAGCGACAGACCTGTACCCACCAGTACTGCACCCCAGTGTTATACAGTGACAGACCTGTACCCACAAGTACTGCACCCCAGTGTTGTACAGTGACAGACCTGCACCCACCAGTACTGTGCCCCAGTGTTGTACAGTGACAGACCTGTACCCACCAGTACTGTACCCCAGTGTTATACAGTGACAGCCCTGTACCCACCAGTACTGTACCCCAGTGTGATACAGTGACAGACCTGTATCCACAAGTACTGTACCCCAGTGTTATACAGTGACAGGCCTGTACCCACCAGTACTGTACCCCAGTGTGATACAGGAACAGACCTGTACCCACTAGTACTGTACCCCAGTGTTATACAATGGCAGACCTGTACCCACCAGTAGAGTACCCCAGTGTTATACAGTGATTGACTTGCACCCACCAGTACTGTACCCCAGTGTTATACAATGGCAGACCTGCACCCACCAGTACTGTACCCCAGTGTTACACAGTGACAGTCCTGTACCCACCAGAACAGTACCCAAGTGTTATACAGTGACAGACCTGTACCCACCAGTACTGTACCCCAGTGTTATACAGTGACAGACCTGTACCCACCAGTACTGTACCCCAGTGTTATAGTGACAGACCTGTACCCACCAGTATTGTACCCCAGTGTTATACAGTGACAGACCTGTACCCACCAGTACTGTACCCCAGTGTTATACAGGGACAGTCCTGCACCCACCAGAACTGTACCCCAGTCGTATACAGTGACAGACCTGTACCCACCAGTGCTGTACCCCAGTGTTGTACAGTGACAGACATGTACCCACCAGAACTGTACCCCAGTGTTATACAGTGACAGACCTGTACCCACTGGGACTGTACCCCAATGTTATACTGTGACAGACCTGTACCCACCAGGACTGTACCCCAATGTTATACAGTGACAGATCTGTACCCACCAGTACTGTACCCCAGTGTATTACAGTGACAGACCTGTACCTACCAGTACAGAACCCCAGTGTTATACAGCGACAGACCTGTACCCACCAGTACTGCACCCCGGTGTGATACAGTGACAGACCTGTATCCACCAGTACTGTACCCCAGTGTTATACAGTGACTGGCCTGTACCCACCAGTACTGTGCCCCAGCGTTGTACAGTGACAGTCCTGTAGCCACCACTACTGTGTCCCAGTGTTGTACAGTGACAGTCCTGTACCCACCAGTACTGTACCCCAGTGTGATAGTGACAGACCTGTACCCACCAGTACTGTACCCCAGTGTATTACAGTGACTGACCTGTACCCACCAGCACTGCACCCTGGTGTTAGATAGTGACAGACCTGCACCCACCATTGCTGTACCCCAGTGTATTACAGTGACAGACCGTACCCACCAATACAGAACACCAGTGTGACACAGTGACAGACCTGTACCCACCAGTACTGTACACCAGTGTGACACAGTGACAGACCTGTATCCACCAGTACTGTACACCAGTGTTATACAGTGACTGGCCTGTACCCACCAGTTCTCTACCCCAGTGTTATACAGTGACATACCTGCACCCACCAGTACTGTACCCCAGTGTTATACAATGGCAGACCTGTACCCACCAATACTGTACCCCAGTGTTATACAATGGCAGACCTGTACCCACCAGTGCTGTACGCCAGTGTATGACAGTGACAGACCGTACCCACCAATACAGAACACCAGTGTGACACAGTGACAGACCTGTACCCACCAGTACTGTGCCCTAGTGTTATACAGTGACAGACCTGTACCCACCAGTACTGTACCCCAGTGTGATACAGTGACAGACCTGTACCCACCAGTACTGTACCCTAGTGTTAGACAGTGACAGATCTGTACTCACCAGTGCTGTACCCCAGTGTATTACAGTGACAGACCTGTACCCACCAGTAGAGAACCCCAGTGTTATACAGCGACAGACCTGTACCCACCAGTACTGCACCCCAGTGTTATACAGTGATTGACTTGCACCCACCAGTACTGTACCCCAGTGGTATACAGTGACACACCTGTACCCACCGGGACTGTACCCCAATTTTATACTGTGACAGACCTGTACCCACCAGGACTGTACCCCAATGTTATACAGTGACAGATCTGTACCCACCAGTACTGTACCCCAGTGTATTACAGTGACAGACCTGTACCTACCAGTACAGAACCCCAGTGTTATACAGCGACAGACCTGTACCCACCAGTACTGCACCCCGGTGTGATACAGTGACAGACCTGTATCCACCAGTACTGTACCCCAGTGTTATACAGTGGCAGACCTGTACCCACCAGTACTGTACCCCAGTGTATTACAGTGACAGACCTGTACCTACCAGTACAGAACACCAGTGTGACACAGTGACAGACCTGTACCCACCAGTACTGTACCCCAGTGTTATACAGTGACAGACCTGTACCCACCAGTACTGTACCCCAGTGTATTACAGTGACAGATCTGTACCTACCAGTACATAACCCCAGTGTTATACAGCGACAGAACTGTACCCACCAGTACTGCACCCCGGTGTTAGATAGTGACAGACCTGCACCCACCAGTGCTGTACCCCAGTGTATTACAGTGACAGACCGTACCCACCAGTACTGTATCCCAGTGTTATACAGTGACAGACCTGTACCCACCAGTACTGCACCCCGGTGTTATACAGTGACAGACCTGCACCCACCAGTGCTGTACCCCAGTGTATTACAGTGACAGACCGTACCCACCAATACAGAACACCAGTGTGACACAGTGACAGACCTGTATCCATTAGTACTGTACCCCAGTGTTATACAATGGCAGACCTGTACCCACCAGTACTGTACCCCAGTGTAACACAGTGACAGTGCTGTACCGACCAGAACTGTACCCCAGTGTTATACAGTGACAGACCTGTACCCTCCAGTACTGTATCCCAGCGTTATACAGTGACAGACCAGTACTCACCAGTCCTGTACACCAGTGTTACACAGTGACAGACCTGTACCCACAAGTACTGTATCCCAGTGTAAGACAGTGACAGACCTGTACCCACCAGCACTGTACCGCAGTGGTATACAGTGACAGACCTGTACCCACCAGTACTGTACCCCAGTGTTATACAGTGACAGTCCTGCACCCACCAGAACTGTACCCCAGTCGTATGCAGTGACAGATCTGTACCCACCAGTACTGTACCCCAGTGTTGTACAGTGACAGACCTGTACCCACCAGAACTGTACCCCAGTGTTATACAGTGACAGGCCTGTACCCACCAGGACTGTACCCCAATGTTATCCTGTGACAGACCTGTACCCACCAGGACTATACCCCAATGTTATACAGTGACAGATCTGTACCCACCAGTACTGTACCCCAGTGTATTACAGTGACAGACCTGTACCTACCAGTACAGAACCCCAGTGTTATACAGCGACAGACCTGTACCCACCAGTACTGCACCCCGGTGTTATATAGTGACAGACCTGCACCCACCAGTGCTGTACCCCGGAGTATTACAGTGACAGACCGTACCCACCAATATAGAACACCAGTGTGACACAGTGACAGACCTGTACCCACCAGTACTGTACCCCAGTGTTATACAGTGACAGACCTGTACCCACCAGTACTGTGCCCCAGTGTTGTACAGTGACAGTCCTGTACCCACCAGTACTGTACCCCAGTGTGATAGTGACAGACCTGTACCCACCAGTACTGTACCCCAGTGTTATACAGCGACAGACCTGTACCCACCAGTACTGCACCCCGGTGTTAGATAGTGACAGACCTGCACCCACCATTGCTGTACCCCAGTGTATTACAGTGACAGACCGTACCCACCAATACAGAACACCAGTGTGACACAGTGACAGACCTGTACCCACCAGTACTGCACCCCGGTGTTATACAGTGACAGACCTGCACCCACCAGTGCTGTACCCCAGTGTATTACAGTGACAGACCGTACCCACCAATACAGAACACCAGTGTGACACAGTGACAGACCTGTATCCATTAGTACTGTACCCCAGTGTTATACAATGGCAGACCTGTACCCACCAGTACTGTACCCCAGTGTAACACAGTGACAGTGCTGTACCGACCAGAACTGTACCCCAGTGTTATACAGTGACAGACCTGTACCCTCCAGTACTGTATCCCAGCGTTATACAGTGACAGACCAGTACTCACCAGTCCTGTACACCAGTGTTACACAGTGACAGACCTGTACCCACAAGTACTGTATCCCAGTGTAAGACAGTGACAGACCTGTACCCACCAGCACTGTACCGCAGTGGTATACAGTGACAGACCTGTACCCACCAGTACTGTACCCCAGTGTTATACAGTGACAGTCCTGCACCCACCAGAACTGTACCCCAGTCGTATGCAGTGACAGATCTGTACCCACCAGTACTGTACCCCAGTGTTGTACAGTGACAGACCTGTACCCACCAGAACTGTACCCCAGTGTTATACAGTGACAGACCTGTACCCACCAGGACTGTACCCCAATGTTATCCTGTGACAGACCTGTACCCACCAGGACTATACCCCAATGTTATACAGTGACAGATCTGTACCCACCAGTACTGTACCCCAGTGTATTACAGTGACAGACCTGTACCTACCAGTACAGAACCCCAGTGTTATACAGCGACAGACCTGTACCCACCAGTACTGCACCCCGGTGTTATATAGTGACAGACCTGCACCCACCAGTGCTGTACCCCGGAGTATTACAGTGACAGACCGTACCCACCAATATAGAACACCAGTGTGACACAGTGACAGACCTGTACCCACCAGTACTGTACCCCAGTGTTATACAGTGACAGACCTGTACCCACCAGTACTGTGCCCCAGTGTTGTACAGTGACAGTCCTGTACCCACCAGTACTGTACCCCAGTGTGATAGTGACAGACCTGTACCCACCAGTACTGTACCCCAGTGTTATACAGCGACAGACCTGTACCCACCAGTACTGCACCCCGGTGTTAGATAGTGACAGACCTGCACCCACCATTGCTGTACCCCAGTGTATTACAGTGACAGACCGTACCCACCAATACAGAACACCAGTGTGACACAGTGACAGACCTGTACCCACCAGTACTGTACACCAGTGTGACACAGTGACAGACCTGTATCCACCAGTACTGTACGCCAGTGTTATACAGTGAGTGGCCTGTACCCACCAGTTCTCTACCCCAGTGTTATACAGTGACAGACCTGCACCCACCAGTACTGTACCCCAGTGTTATACAATGGCAGACCTGTACCCACCAATACTGTACCCCAGTGTTATACAATGGCAGACCTGTACCCACCAGTACTGTACCCAGTGTATTACAGTGACAGAGCTGTACCTATCAGTACAGAACCCCAGTGTTATACAGCGACAGACCTGTACCCACCAGTACTGCACCCCGGTGTTATATAGTGACAGACCTGTACCCACCAGTGCTGTACGCCAGTGTATTACAGTGACAGACCGTACCCACCAATACAGAACACCAGTGTGACACAGTGACAGACCTGTACCCACCAATACTGTACCCTAGTGTTATACAGTGACAGACCTGTACCCACCAGTACTGTACCCCAGTGTGATACAGTGACAGACCTGTACCCACCAGTACTGTACCCTAGTGTTATACAGTGACAGATCTGTACTCACCAGTGCTGTACCCCAGTGTTATACAGTGATTGACTTGCACCCACCAGTACTGTACCCCAGTGTTATACAATGGCAGACCTGTACCCACCAGTACTGTACTCCAGTGTTACACAGTGACAGTCCTGTACCCACCAGAACAGTACCCAAGTGTTATACAGTGACAGACCTGTACCCACCAGTACTGTACCCCAGTGTTATACAGGGACAGTCCTGCACCCACCAGAACTGTACCCCAGTCGTATACAGTGACAGACCTGTACCCACCAGTGCTGTACCCCAGTGTTGTACAGTGACAGACATGTACCCACCAGAACTGTACCCCAGTGTTATACAGTGACAGACCTGTACCCACCAGGACTGTACCCCAATGTTATACAGTGACAGATCTGTACCCACCAGTACTGTACCCCAGTGTATTACAGTGACAGACCTGTACCTACCAGTACAGAACCCCAGTGTTATACAGCGACAGACCTGTACCCACCAGTACTGCACCCCGGTGTAATACAGTGACAGACCTGTATCCACCAGTACTGTACCCCAGTGTTATACAGTGACAGACCTGTACCCACCAGTACTGTACCCCAGTGTATTACAGTGACAGACCTGTACCTACCAGTACAGAACACCAGTGTGACACAGTGACAGACCTGTACCCACCAGTACTGTACCCCAGTGTTATACAGTGACAGACCTGTACCCACCAGTACTGTACCCCAGTGTATTACAGTGACAGATCTGTACCTACCAGTACATAACGCCAGTGTTATACAGCGACAGACCTGTACCCACCAGTACTGCACCCCGGTGTTAGATAGTGACAGACCTGCACCCACCAGTGCTGTACCCCAGTGTATTACAGTGACAGACCGTACCCACCAGTACTGTATCCCAGTGTTATACAGTGACAGACCTGTACCCACCAGTACTGCACCCCGGTGTTATACAGTGACAGACCTGCACCCACCAGTGCTGTACCCCAGTGTATTACAGTGACAGACCGTACCCACCAATACAGAACACCAGTGTGACACAGTGACAGACCTGTATCCATTAGTACTGTACCCCAGTGTTATACAATGGCAGACCTGTACCCACCAGTACTGTACCCCAGTGTAACACAGTGACAGTGCTGTACCCACCAGAACTGTACCCCAGTGTTATACAGTGACAGACCTTCACCCTCCAGTACTGTATCCCAGCGTTATACAGTGACAGACCAGTACTCACCAGTCCTGTACACCAGTGTTACACAGTGACAGACCTGTACCCACAAGTACTGTATCCCAGTGTAAGACAGTGACAGACCTGTACCCACCAGCAATGTACCGCAGTGGTATACAGTGACAGATCTGTACCCACCAGTACTGTACCCCAGTGTTGTACAGTGACAGACCTGTACCCACCAGAACTGTACCCCAGTGTTATACAGTGACAGACCTGTACCCACCAGGACTGTACCCCAATGTTATCCTGTGACAGACCTGTACCCACCAGGACTATACCCCAATGTTATACAGTGACAGATCTGTACCCACCAGTACTGTACCCCAGTGTATTACAGTGACAGACCTGTACCCACCAGGACAGAACCCCAGTGTTATACAGCGACAGACCTGTACCCACCAGTACTGCACCCCGGAGTATTACAGTGACAGACCGTACCCACCAATATAGAACACCAGTGTGACACAGTGACAGACCTGTACCCACCAGTACTGTACCCCAGTGTATTACAGTGACAGACCTGTACCTACCAGTACAGAACCCCAGTGTTATATAGTGACAGACCTGCACCCACCAGTGCTGTACCCCGGAGTATTACAGTGACAGACCGTACCCACCAATATAGAACACCAGTGTGACACAGTGACAGACCTGTACCCACCAGTACTGTACCCTAGTGTTATACAGTGACAGACCTGTACCCACCAGTACTGTACCCCAGTGTTGTACAGTGACAGTCCTGTAGCCACAAGTACTTTACCACAGTGTTATACAGTGGCAGACCTGTACCCACCAGTACTGTACCCCAGTGTGATAGTGACAGAGCTGTACCCACCAGTACTGTACCCCAGTGTATTACAGTGACAGACCTGTACCTACCAGTACATAACCCCAGTGTTATACAGCGACAGACCTGTACCCACCAGTACTGCAACCCGGTGTTAGATAGTGACAGACCTGCACCCACCATTGCTGTACCCCAGTGTATTACAGTGACAGACCGTACCCACCAATACAGAACACCAGTGTGACACAGTGACATACCTGTACCCACCAGTACTGTACCCCAGTGTTATACAGTGACAGACCTGTACCCACCAGTACTGTGCCCCAGTGTTTTACAGTGACAGACCTGTATCCACCAGTACTGTACGCCAGTGTTATACAGTGACTGGCCTGTACCCACCAGTTCTCTACCCCAGTGTTATACAGTGACAGACCTGCACCCACCAGTACTGTATCCCAGTGTTATACAATGGCAGACCTGTACCCACCAATACTGTACCCCAGTGTTATACAATGGCAGACCTGTACCCACCAGTACTGTACCCCAGTATTATACAGTGACAGACCTGTACCCACCAGTCCTATACACCAGTGTCATATAGTGACAGACCTGTACCCACCAGTACTGCACCCCAGTGTAACACAGTGACAGTCCTGTACCCACCAGAACTGTACTCCAGTGTTATGCAGTGACAGACCTGTACCCTCCAGTACTGTATCCCAGCGTTATACAGTGACAGACCAGTACCCACCAGTACTGTACCCCAGTGTTATACAGTGACAGGCCTGTACCCACCAGTACTATACCCCAGTGTGATACAGGAACAGACCTGTACCCACTAGTACTGTACCCCAGTGTTATACAATGGCAGACCTGTACCCACCAGTAGAGTACCCCAGTGTTATACAGTGATTGACTTGTACCCACCAGTACTGTACCCCAGTGTTATACAATGGCAGACCTGTACCCACCAGTCCTGTACCCCAGTGTTGTACAGTGACAGACCTGTACCCACCAGTACTGTACCCCAGTGTTATACAGTGACAGACCTGTACCCACCAGTACTGTACCCCAGTGTTATACAGTGACAGACCAGTACCCACCAGTACTGTGTCCCAGTGTTATACAGTGACAGACCTGTACCCACCAGTACTGTACCCCAGTGTTATACAGCGACAGACCTGTACCCACCAGTACTGTACCCCAGTGTTATACAGTGACAGACCTGTTCCCATCAGTACTGCATCCCAGTGTAATACAGTGACAGACCTGTACCCACCAGTACTGTACCCCAGTGTTATACAGTGACAGACCTGTACCCACAAGTACTGTATCCCAGTGTAATAGTGACAGACCGTACCCACCAATACAGAACACCAGTGTGACACAGTGACAGACCTGTACCCCAGTGTTATACAGTGACAGACCTGTACCCACCAGTCCTGTGTCCCAGTGTTGAACAGTGACAGTCCTGTACCCACCATTACTGTACCACAGTGTTATACAGTGACATACCTGTACCCACCAGTACTGTACCCCAGTGTGACAGTGACAGACCTGTACCCACCAGTACTGTACCCCAGTGTATTACAGTGACAGACCTGTACCCTCCAGTACTGTATCCCAGCGTTATACAGTGACAGACCTGTACCCACCAGTACTGTACCCCAGTGTTATACAGGGACAGTCCTGCACCCACCAGAACTGTACCCCAGTCGTATACAGTGACAGACCTGTACCCACCAGTGCTGTACCCCAGTGTTGTACAGTGACAGACATGTACCCACCAGAACTGTACCCCAGTGTTATACAGTGACAGACCTGTACCCACCATTACTGTACCACAGTGTTATACAGTGACAGACCTGTTCCCACCAGTACTGTACCCCAGTGTGACAGTGACAGACCTGTACCCACCAGAACTGTACCCCAGTCGTATACAGTGACAGACCTGTACCCACCAGTACTGTACCCCAGTGTTGTACAGTGACAGACCTGTACCCACCAGGACTGTACCCCAGTGTTATACAGTGACAGACCTGTACCCACCAGGACTGTACCCCGATGTTATCCTGTGACAGACCTGTACCCACCAGAACTGTACCCCAGTGTTATACAGTGACAGACCTGTACCCACCAGGACTGTACCCCAATGTTATACTGTGACAGACCTGTACCCACCAGGACTGTACCCCAATGTTATACAGTGACAGATCTGTACCCACCAGTACTGTACCCCAGTGTATTACAGTGACAGAGCTGTACCTACCAGTACAGAACCCCAGTGTTATACAGCGACAGACCTGTACCCACCAGTACTGCACCCCCGTGTGATATAATGACAGACCTGCACCCACCAGTGCTGTACCCCAGTCTATTACAGTGACAGACCGTACCCACCAATACAGAACACCAGTGTGACACAGTGACAGACCTGTACCCACCAGTACTGTACCCCAGTGTTATACAGTGACAGACCTGTACCCACCAGTACTGTACCCCAGAGTTATAGTGACAGACCTGTACCCACCAGAACTGTACCCCAGTGTTATACAGTGACAGACCTGTACCCACCAGTACTGTACCACAATGTTATACAGTGACAGATCTGTACTCACCAGTGCTGTACCCCAGTGTATTACAGTGACAGACCTGTACCCACCAGTACAGAACCCAAGTGTTATACAGTGACAGACCTGTACCCACCATTACTGTACCACAGTGTTATACAGTGACAGACCTGTTCCCACCAGTACTGTACCCCAGTGTGACAGTGACAGACCTGTACCCACCAGTACTGTACCCCAGTGTATTACAGTGACAGACCTGTACCCTCCAGTACTGTATCCCAGCGTTATACAGTGACTGACCAGTAGTCACCAGTCCTGTACACCAGTGTTACGCAGTGACAGACCTGTACCCACAAGTACTGTATCCCAGTGTAATACAGTGACAGACCTGTACCCACCAGTACTGTACCGCAGTGGTATACAGTGACAGACCTGTACCCACCAGTACTGTACCCCAGTGTTATACAGTGACAGTCCTGCACCCACCAGAACTGTACCCCAGTCGTATACAGTGACAGACCTGTACCCACCAGGACTGTACCCCAATGTTATCCTGTGACAGACATGTACCCACCAGAACTGTACCCCAGTGTTATACAGTGACAGACCTGTACCCACCAGGACTGTACCCCAATGTTATACTGTGACAGACCTGTACCCACCAGGACTGTACCCCAATGTTATACAGTGACAGATCTATACCCACCAGTACTGTACCCCAGTGTATTACAGTGACAGAGCTGTACCTACCAGTACAGAACCCCAGTGTTATACAGCGACAGACCTGTACCCACCAGTACTGCACCCCCGTGTGATATAATGACAGACCTGCACCCACCAGTGCTGTACCCCAGTCTATTACAGTGACAGACCGTACCCACCAATACAGAACACCAGTGTGACACAGTGACAGACCTGTACCCACCAGTACTGTACCCCAGTGTTATACAGTGACAGACCTGTACCCACCAGTACTGTACCCCAGAGTTGAAGTGACAGACCTGTACCCACCAGAACTGTACCCCAGTGTTATACAGTGACAGACCTGTACCCAGCAGTACTGTACCACAATGTTATACAGTGACAGATCTGTACTCACCAGTGCTGTACCCCAGTGTATTACAGTGACAGACCTGTACCCACCAGTACAGAACCCAAGTGTTATACAGTGACAGACCTGCACCCACCAGTACTGTGCCCCAGTGTTGTACAGTGACAGACCTGTACCCACCAGTACTGTACCCCAGTGTTATACAGTGACAGCCCTGTACCCATCAGTACTGTACCCCAGTGTGATACAGTGACAGACCTGTATCCACAAGTACTGTACCCCAGTGTTATACAGTGACAGGCCTGTACCCACTAGTACTGTACCCCAGTGTGATACAGGAACAGACCTGTACCCACTAGTACTGTACCCCAGTGTTATACAATGGCAGACCTGTACCCACCAGTAGAGTACCCCAGTGTTATACAGTGATTGACTTGTACCCACCAGTACTGTACCCCAGTGTTATACAATGGCAGACCTGTACCCACCAGTACTGTACCCCAGTGTTACACAGTGGCAGTCCTGTACCCACCAGAACAGAACCCAAGTGTTATACAGTGACAGACCTGTACCCACCAGTACTGTACCCCAGTGTTATACAGTGACAGACCTGTACCCACCAGTACTGTACCCCAGTGTTATACAGTGACAGACTAGTACCCACCAGTACTGTGTCCCAGTGTTATACAGTGACAGACCTGTACCCACCAGTACTGTACCCCAGTGTTATACAGTGACAGACCTGTTCCCATCAGTACTGCATCATAGTGTAATACAGTGACAGACCTGTACCCACCAGTACTGTACCCCAGTGTTATACAGTGACAGACCTGTACCCACAAGTACTGTATCCCAGTGTAATAGTGACAGACCGTACCCACCAATACAGAACACCAGTGTGGCACAGTGACAGACCTGTACCCACCAGTACTGTACCCCAGTGTTATACAGTGACAGACCTGTACCCACCAGTACTGTGTCCCAGTGTTGAACAGTGACAGTCCTGTACCCACCATTACTGTACCACAGTGTTATACAGTGACAGACCTGTACCCACCAGTACTGTACCCCAGTGTGACAGTGACAGACCTGTACCCACCAGTACTGTACCCCAGTGTATTACAGTGACAGACCTGTACCCACCAGTACTGTACCCCAGTGTATTACAGTGACAGACCTGTATCCACCAGTGCTGTACCCCAGTGTTATACAGTGACAGACCTGTACCCACCAGTACTGTACCCCAGTGTATTACAGTGACAGACCTGTACCCACCAGTGCTGTACCCCAGTGTTGTACAGTGACAGACATGTACCCACCAGAACTGTACCCCAGTGTTATACAGTGACAGACCTGTACCCACCAGTACTGTACCCGAGTGTTATACAGTGACAGACCTGTACCCACCAGTACTGTACCCCAGTGGTATACAGTGACAGACCTGTACCCACCAGTACTGTACCGCAGTGGTATACAGTGACAGACCTGTACCCACCAGTACTGTACCCCAGTGTTATACAGTGACAGTCCTGCACCCACCAGAACTGTACCCCAGTCGTATGCAGTGACAGATCTGTACCCACCAGTACTGTACCCCAGTGTTGTACAGTGACAGACCTGTACCCACCAGGACTGTACCCCAATGTTATCCTGTGACAGACCTGTACCCACCAGGACTATACCCCAATGTTATACAGTGACAGATCTGTACCCACCAGTACAGAACCCCAGTATTATACAGCGACAGACCTGTACCCACCAGTACTGCACCCCGGTGTTATATAGTGACAGACCTGCACCCACCAGTGCTGTACCCCGGAGTATTACAGTGACAGACTGTACCCACCAATATAGAACACCAGTGTGACACAGTGACAGACCTGTACCCACCAGTACTGTACCCCAGTGTTATACAGTGACAGACCTGCACCCACCAGTACTGTGCCCCAGTGTTGTACAATGGCAGACCTGTACCCACCAGTACTGTACCCCAGTGTTACACAGTGGCAGTCCTGTACCCACCAGAACAGAACCCAAGTGTTATACAGTGACAGACCTGTACCCACCAGTACTGTACCCCAGTGTTATACAGTGACAGACCTGTACCCACCAGTACTGTACCCCAGTGTTATACAGTGACAGACTAGTACCCACCAGTACTGTGTCCCAGTGTTATACAGTGACAGACCTGTACCCACCAGTACTGTACCCCAGTGTTATACAGTGACAGACCTGTTCCCATCAGTACTGCATCCCAGTGTAATACAGTGACAGACCTGTACCCACCAGTACTGTACCCCAGTGTTATACAGTGACAGACCTGTACCCACAAGTACTGTATCCCAGTGTAATAGTGACAGACCGTACCCACCAATACAGAACACCAGTGTGACACAGTGACAGACCTGTACCCACCAGTACTGTACCCCAGTGTTATACAGTGACAGACCTGTACCCACCAGTACTGTGTCCCAGTGTTGAACAGTGACAGTCCTGTACCCACCATTACTGTACCACAGTGTTATACAGTGACAGACCTGTACCCACCAGTACTGTACCCCAGTGTGACAGTGACAGACCTGTACCCACCAGTACTGTACCCCAGTGTATTACAGTGACAGACCTGTATCCACCAGTGCTGTACCCCAGTGTTATACAGTGACAGACCTGTACCCACCAGTACTGTACCCCAGTGTATTACAGTGACAGACCTGTACCCACCAGAACTGTACCCCAGTGTTATACAGTGACAGACCTGTACCCACCGGGACTGTACCCCAGTGTTATACAGTGACTGGCCTGTACCCACCAGTACTGTACCCCAGTGTTATACAGTGACAGACCTGTACCCACCAGTACTGTACCCGAGTGTTATACAATGGCAGACCAGTAGTCACCAGTATGTACACCAGTGTTACACAGTGACAGACCTGTACCCACAAGTACTGTATCCCAGTGTAAGACAGTGACAGACCTGTACCCACCAGTACTGTACCGCAGTGGTATACAGTGACAGACCTGTACCCACCAGTACTGTACCCCAGTGTTATACAGTGACAGTCCTGCACCCACCAGAACTGTACCCCAGTCGTATGCAGTGACAGATCTGTACCCACCAGTACTGTACCCCAGTGTTGTACAGTGACAGACCTGTACCCACCAGGACTGTACCCCAATGTTATCCTGCGACAGACCTGTACCCACCAGGACTATACCCCAATGTTATACAGTGACAGATCTGTACCCACCAGTACAGAACCCCAGTATTATACAGCGACAGACCTGTACCCACCAGTACTGCACCCCGGTGTTATATAGTGACAGACCTGCACCCACCAGTGCTGTACCCCGGAGTATTACAGTGACAGACTGTACCCACCAATATAGAACACCAGTGTGACACAGTGACAGACCTGTACCCACCAGTACTGTACCCCAGTGTTATACAGTGACAGACCTGTACCCACCAGTACTGTGCCCCAGTGTTGTACAGTGACAGTCCTGTAGCCACCACTACTGTGTCCCAGTGTTGTACAGTGACAGTCCTGTACCCACCAGTACTGTACCCCAGTGTGATAGTGACAGACCTGTACCCACCAGTACTGTACCCCAGTGTATTACAGTGCCAGACCTGTACCTACCAGTGCATAACTCCAGTGTTATACAGCGACAGACCTGTACCCACCAGTACTGCACCCCGGTGTTAGATAGTGACAGACCTGCACCCACCATTGCTGTACCCCAGTGTATTACAGTGACAGACTGTACCCACCAATACAGAACACCAGTGTGACACAGTGACAGACCTGTACCCACCAGTACTGTACACCAGTGTGACACAGTGACAGACCTGTACCCACCAGTACTGTACCCCAGTTTTATACAGTGACAGACCTGTACCCACCAGTACTGTACCCCAGTGTTATACAGTGACAGACCTGTACCCACCAGTACTGTACCCAGTGTATTACAGTGACAGACCTGTACCCACCAATACTGTACCCCAGTGTTATACAATGGCAGACCTGTACCCACCAGTACTGTACCCAGTGTATTACAGTGACAGAGCTGTACCTATCAGTACAGAACCCCAGTGTTATACAGCGACAGACCTGTACCCACCAGTACTGCACCCCGGTGTTATATAGTGACAGACCTGTACCCACCAGTGCTGTACGCCAGTGTATTACAGTGACAGACCGTACTCACCAATACAGAACACCAGTGTGACACAGTGACAGACCTGTACCCACAAGTACTGTACCCTAGTGTTATACAGTGACAGATCTGTACTCACCAGTGCTGTACCCCAGTGTATTACAGTGACAGACCTGTACCCACTAGTAGAGAACCCCAGTGTTATACAGCGACAGACCTGTACCCACCAGTACTGCACCCCAGTGTTATACAGTGACAGGCCTGCACCCACCAGTACTGTGCCCCAGTGTTGTACAGTGACAGACCTGTACCCACCAGTACTGTACCCCAGTGTTATACAGTGACAGCCCTGTACCCACCAGTACTGCACCCCAGTGTTATACAGTGACAGACCTGCACCCACCAGTACTGTACCCCAGTGTGATACAGTGACAGACCTGTATCCACAAGTATTGTACCCCAGTGTTACACAGTGACAGTCCTGTACCCACCAGTACTGTACCCCAGTGTATTACAGTGACAGATCTGTACCTACCAGTACATAACCCCAGTGTTATACAGCGACAGACCTGTACCCACCAGTACTGCACCCCGGTGTTAGATAGTGACAGACCTGCACCCACCAGTGCTGTACCCCAGTGTATTACAGTGACAGACCGTACCCACCAGTACTGTATCCCAGTGTTATACAGTGACAGACCTGTACGCACCAGTGCTGCACCCCGGTGTTATACAGTGACAGTCCTGCACCCACCAGAACTGTACCCCAGTGTTATACAGTGACAGACCTGTACCCTCCAGTACTGTACCCCAGTGTTATACAGTGACAGACCTGTACCCACCAGTGCTGTACCCCAGTGTTATACAGTGACAGACCTGTACCCTCCAGTACTGTACCCCAGTGTTATACAGTGACAGACCTGTACCCACCAGTGCTGTACCCCAGTGTTATACAGTGACAGTCCTGCACCCACCAGAACTGTACCCCAGTGTATTACAGTGACAGACCGTACCCACCAGTACTGTGTCCCAGTGTTGTACAGTGACAGACCTGTACCCACCAGCACTGTATCCCAGTGTAACACAGTGACAGTGCTGTACCCACCAGAACTGTACCCCAGTGTTATACAGTGACAGACCTGTACCCACCAGTGCTGTACCCCAGTGTTATACAGTGACAGACCTGTACCCACCAGTGCTGTACCCCAGTGTATTACAGTGACAGACCGTACCCACCAGAACTGTACCCCAGTGTTATACAGTGACAGACCTGTACCCACCAGCACTGTATCCCAGTGTAACACAGTGACAGTGCTGTACCCACCAGAACTGTACCCCAGTGTTATACAGTGACAGACCTGTACCCTCCAGTACTGTATCCCAGCGTTATACAGTGACAGACCAGTACTCACCAGTCCTGTACACCAGTGTTACACAGTGGCAGACCTGTACCCACAAGTACTGTATCCCAGTGTAAGACAGTGACAGACCTGTACCCACCAGCACTGTACCGCAGTGGTATACAGTGACAGACCAGTACCCACCAGTACTGTACCCCAATGTTATCCTGTGACAGACCTGTACCCACCAGGACTATACCCCAATGTTATAGTGACAGACCTGCACCCACCAGTGCTGTACCCCGGAGTATTACAGTGACAGACCGTACCCACCAATATAGAACACCAGTGTGACACAGTGACAGACCTGTACCCACCAGTACTGTACCCCAGTGTTATACAGTGACAGACCTGTACCCACCAGTACTGTGCCCCAGTGTTGTACAGTGACAGTCCTGTAGCCACCACTACTGTGTCCCAGTGTTGTACAGTGACAGTCCTGTACCCACCAGTACTGTACCCCAGTGTGATAGTGACAGACATGTACCCACCAGTACTGTACCCCAGTGTATTACAGTGACAGACCTGTACCTACCAGTGCACAACCCCAGTGTTATACAGCGACATACCTGTACCCACCAGTACTGTACACCAGTGTGACACAGTGACAGACCTGTACCCACCAGTACTGTACCCCAGTGTTATACAGTGACAGACCTGTACCCACCAGTACTGTACCCCAGTGTTATACAGTGACAGACCTGTACCCACCAGTACTGTGCCCCAGTGTTTTACAGTGACAGACCTGTATCCACCAGTACTGTACGCCAGTGTTATACAGTGACTGGCCTGTACCCACCAGTTCTCTACCCCAGTGTTATACAGTGACAGACCTGCACCCACCAGTACTGTACCCCAGTGTTATACAATGGCAGACCTGTACCCACCAATACTGTACCCCAGTGTTATACAATGGCAGACCTGTACCCACCAGTACTGTACCCAGTGTATTACAGTGACAGAGCTGTACCTATCAGTACAGAACCCCAGTGTTATACAGCGACAGACCTGTACCCACCAGTACTGCACCCCAGTGTTATATAGTGACAGACCTGTACCCACCAGTGCTGTACGCCAGTGTATTACAGTGACAGACCGTACCCACCAATACAGAACACCAGTGTGACACAGTGACAGACCTGTGCCCACCAGTACTGTACCCTAGTGTTATACAGTGACAGACCTGTACCCACCAGTACTGTACCCCAGTGTGATACAGTGACAGACCTGTACCCACCAGTACTGTACCCTAGTGTTATACAGTGACAGATCTGTACTCACCAGTGCTGTACCCCAGTGTATTACAGTGACAGACCTGTACCCACCAGTAGAGAACCCCAGTGTTATACAGCGACAGACCTGTACCCACCAGTACTGTACCCCAGTGTTATACAGTGACAGCCCTGTACCCACCAGTACTGCACCCCAGTGTTATACAGTGACAGACCTGCACCCACCAGTACTGTACCGCAGTGTGATACAGTGACAGACCTGTATCCACAAGTACTGTACCCCAGTGTTATACAGTGACAGGCCAGTACCCACCAGTACTGTACCCCAGTGTTATACAGGGACAGTCCTGCACCCACCAGAACTATATCCCAGTCGTATACAGTGACAGACCTGTACCCACCAGAACTGTACCCCAGTGTTATACAGTGACAGACCTGTACCCACCGGGACTGTACCCCAGTGTTATACAGTGACAGACCTGTACCCACCGGGACTGTACCCCAATTTTATACTGTGACAGACCTGTACCCACCAGGACTGTACCCCAATGTTATACAGTGACAGATCTGTACCCACCAGTACTGTACCCCAGTGTATTACAGTGACAGACCTGTACCTACCAGTACAGAACACCAGTGTTATACAGCGACAGACCTGTACCCACCAGTACTGCACCCCGGTGTGATACAGTGACAGACCTGTATCCACCAGTACTGTACCCCAGTGTTATACAGTGACAGACCTGTACCCACCAGTACTGTACCCCAGTGTATTACAGTGACAGACCTGTACCTACCAGTACAGAACACCAGTGTGACACAGCGACAGACCTGTACCCACCAGTACTGTACCCCAGTGTTATACAGTGACAGACCTGTACCCACCAGTACTGTACCCCAGTGTATTACAGTGACAGATCTGTACCTACCAGTACATAACCCCAGTGTTATACAGCGACAGACCTGTATCCATTAGTACTGTACCCCAGTGTTATACAATGGCAGACCTGTACCCACCAGTACTGTACCCCAGTGTAACACAGTGACAGTGCTGTACCCACCAGAACTGTACCCCAGTGTTATACAGTGACAGACCTGTACCCTCCAGTACTGTATCCCAGCGTTATACAGTGACAGACCAGTACTCACCAGTCCTGTACACCAGTGTCACACAGTGACAGACCTGTACCCACAAGTACTGTATCCCAGTGTAAGACAGTGACAGACCTGTACCCACCAGCACTGTACCGCAGTGGTATACAGTGACAGACCTGTACCCACCAGTACTGTACCCCAGTGTTATACAGTGACAGTCCTGCACCCACCAGAACTGTACCCCAGTGTTATACAGTGACAGACCTGTACCCGCCAGGACTGTACCCCAATGTTATCCTGTGACAGACCTGTACCCACCAGGACTATACCCCAATGTTATACAGTGACAGATCTGTACCCACCAGTACTGTACCCCAGTGTATTACAGTGACAGACCTGTACCTACCAGTACAGAACCCCAGTGTTATACAGCGACAGACCTGTACCCACCAGTACTGCACCCCGGAGTATTACAGTGACAGACCTGTACCTACCAGTACAGAACCCCATTGTTATATAGTGACAGACCTGTATCCACCAGTACTGTACCCCAGTGTGATACAGTGACAGACCTGTACCTACCAGTACAGAACCCCGGTGTTATATAGTGACAGACCTGCACCCACCAGTGCTGTACCCCGGAGTATTACAGTGACAGACCGTACCCACCAATATAGAACACCAGTGTGACACAGTGACAGACCTGTACCCACCAGTACTGTACCCTAGTGTTATACAGTGACAGACCTGTACCCACCAGTACTGTACCCCAGTGTTATACAGTGACAGACCTGTACCCACCAGTACTGTGACCCAGTGTTGTACAGTGACAGTCCTGTAGCCACCACTACTGTGCCCCAGTGTTGTACAGTGACAGTCCTGTACCCACAAGTACTTTACCACAGTGTTATACAGTGGCAGACCTGTACCCACCAGTACTATACCCCAGTGTGATAGTGACAGACCTGTACCCACCAGTACTGTACCCCAGTGTATTACAGTGACAGACCTGTACCTACCAGTACATAACCCCAGTGTTATACAGCGACAGACCTGTACCCACCAGTACTGCAACCCGGTGTTAGATAGTGACAGACCTGCACCCACCATTGCTGTACCCCAGTGTATTACAGTGACAGACCGTACCCACCAATACAGAACGCCAGTGTGACACAGTGACAGACCTGCACCCACCAGTACTGTACCCCAGTGTTATACAATGGCAGACCTGTACCCACCAATACTGTACCCCAGTGTTATACAATGGCAGACCTGTACCCACCAGTACTGTACCCCAGTATTATACAGTGACAGACCTGTACCCACCAGTCCTATGCACCAGTGTGACACAGTGACAGACCTGCACCCACCAGTACAGCACCCCAGTGTAACACAGTGACAGTCCTGTACCCACCAGAACTGTACCCCAGTGTTATGCAGTGACAGACCTGTACCCTCCAGTACTGTATCCCAGCGTTATACAGTGACAGACCAGTACTCACGGGTCCTGTACACCAGTGTTACACAGTGACAGAACTATACCCACACGTACTGTATCCCAGTGTAATACAGTGACAGACCTGTACCCACCAGTACTGTACCGCAGTGGTATACAGTGACAGACCTGTACCCACCAGTACTGTACCCCAGTGTTATACAGTGACAGTCCTGCACCCACCAGAACTGTACCCCAGTCGTATACAGTGACAGACCTGTACCCACCAGTAATGTACCCCAGTGTTGTACAGTGACAGGCCTGTACCCACCAGAACTGTACCCCAGTGTTATACAGTGACAGACCTGTACCCACCAGGACTGTACCCCAATGTTATACTGTGACGGACCTGTACCCACCAGGACTGTACCCCGATCTTATACAGTGACAGATCTGTACCCACCAGTACTGTACCCCAGTGTATTACAGTGACAGAGCTGTACCTACCAGTACAGAACCCCAGTGTTATACAGCGACAGACCTGTACCCACCAGTACTGCACCCCCGTGTGATATAATGACAGACCTGCACCAACCAGTGCTGTACCCCAGTCTATTACAGTGACAGACCGTACCCACCAATACAGAACACCAGTGTGACACAGTGACAGACCTATACCCACCAGTACTGTACCCTAGTGTTATACAGTGACAGACCTGTACCCACCAGTACTGTACCCCAGTGTTATACAGTGACAGACCTGTACCCACCAGTACTGTACCCTAGTGTTATACAATGACAGACCTGTACCCACCAGAACTGTACCCCAGTGTTATACAGTGACAGACCTGTACCCACCAGTACTGTACCCCAGAGTTATACAGTGACAGACCTGTACCCACCAGAACTGTACCCCAGTGTTATACAGTGACAGACCTGCACCCACCAGAACTGTACCCCAGTCGTATGCAGTGACAGATCTGTACCCACCAGTACTGTACCCCAGTGTTGTACAGTGACAGACCTGTACCCACCAGAACTGTACCCCAGTGTTATACAGTGACAGACCTGTACCCACCAGGACTGTACCCCAATGTTATCCTGTGACAGACCTGTACCCACCAGGACTATACCCCAATGTTATACAGTGACAGATCTGTACCCACCAGTACAGAACCCCAGTGTTATACAGCGACAGACCTGTACCCACCAGTACTGCACCCCGGTGTTATATAGTGACAGACCTGCACCCACCAGTGCTGTACCCCGGAGTATTACAGTGACAGACTGTACCCACCAATATAGAACACCAGTGTGACACAGTGACAGACCTGTACCCACCAGTACTGTACCCCAGTGTTATACAGTGACAGACCTGTACCCACCAGTACTGTGCCCCAGTGTTGTACAGTGACAGTCCTGTAGCCACCACTACTGTGTCCCAGTGTTGTACAGTGACAGTCCTGTACCCACCAGTACTGTACCCCAGTGTGATAGTGACAGACCTGTACCCACCAGTACTGTACCCCAGTGTGATAGTGACAGACCTGTACCCACCAGTACTGTACCCCAGTGTATTACAGTGACAGACCTGTACCTACCAGTGCATAACTCCAGTGTTATACAGCGACAGACCTGTACCCACCAGTACTGCACCCCGGTGTTAGATAGTGACAGACCTGCACCCACCATTGCTGTACCCCAGTGTATTACAGTGACAGACCGTACCCACCAATACAGAACACCAGTGTGACACAGTGACAGACCTGTACCCACCAGTACTGTACACCAGTGTGACACAGTGACAGACCTGTACCCACCAGTACTGTACCCCAGTGTTATACAGTGACAGACCTGTACCCACCAGTACTGTACCCCAGTGTTATACAGTGACAGACCTGTACCCACCAGTACTGTGCCGCAGTGTTTTACAGTGACAGACCTGTATCCACCAGTACTGTACGCCAGTGTTATACAGTGACAGACCTGTACCCACCAATACTGTACCCCAGTGTTATACAATGGCAGACCTGTACCCACCAGTACTGTACCCAGTGTATTACAGTGACAGAGCTGTACCTATCAGTACAGAACCCCAGTGTTATACAGCGACAGACCTGTACCCACCAGTACTGCACCCCGGTGTTATATAGTGACAGACCTGTACCCACCAGTGCTGTACGCCAGTGTATTACAGTGACAGACCGTACCCACCAATACAGAACACCAGTGTGACACAGTGACAGACCTGTACCCACCAGTACTGTACCCTAGTGTTATACAGTGACAGGCCTGTACCCACCAGTACTGTACCCCAGTGTGATACAGTGACAGACCTGTACCCACAAGTACTGTACCCTAGTGTTATACAGTGACAGATCTGTACTCACCAGTGCTGTACCCCAGTGTATTACAGTGACAGACCTGTACCCACTAGTAGAGAACCCCAGTGTTATACAGCGACAGACCTGTACCCACCAGTACTGCACCCCAGTGTTATACAGTGACAGGCCTGCACCCACCAGTACTGTGCCCCAGTGTTGTACAGTGACAGAACTGTACCCACCAGTACTGTACCCCAGTGTTATACAGTGACAGCCCTGTACCCACCAGTACTGCACCCCAGTGTTATACAGTGACAGACCTGCACCCACCAGTACTGTACCCCAGTGTGATACCGTGACAGACCTGTATCCACAAGTACTGTACCCCAGTGTTATACAGTGACAGGCCTGTACCCACCAGTACTGTACCCCAGTGTGATACAGGAACAGACCTGTACCCACTAGTACTGTACCCCAGTGTTATACAATGGCAGACCTGTACCCACCAGTAGAGTACCTCAGTGTTATACAGTGATTTGACTTGCACCCACCAGTACTGTACCCCAGTGTTATACAATGGCAGACCTGTACCCACCAGTACTGTACCCCAGTGTTACACAGTGACAGTCCTGTACCCACCAGAACAGTACCCAAGTGTTATACAGTGACAGACCTGTACCCACCAGTACTGTACCCCAGTGTATTACAGTGACAGACCTGTACCCACCAGTACTGTACCGCAGTGTTATACAGTGACAGACCTGTACCCACCAGTACTGTACCCCAGTGTTATACAGGGACAGTCCTGCACCCACCAGAACTGTACCCCAGTCGTATACAGTGACAGACCTGTACCCACCAGTGCTGTACCCCAGTGTTGTACAGTGACAGACATGTACCCACCAGAACTGTACCCCAGTGTTATACAGTGACAGACCTGTACCCACCGGGACTGTACCCCAATTTTATACTGTGACATACCTGTACCCACCAGGACTGTACCCCAATGTTATACAGTGACAGATCTGTACCCACCAGTACTGTACCCCAGTGTATTACAGTGACAGACCTGTACCTACCAGTACAGAACCCCAGTGTTATACAGCGACAGACCTGTACCCACCAGTACTGCACCCCGGTGTGATACAGTGACAGACCGGTATCCACCAGTACTGTACCCCAGTGTTATACAGTGACAGACCTGTACCCACCAGTACTGTACCCCAGTGTATTACAGTGACAGACCTGTACCTACCAGTACAGAACACCAGTGTGACACAGTGACAGACCTGTACCCACCAGTACTGTACCCCAGTGTTATACAGTAACAGACCTGTACCCACCAGTACTGTACCCCAGTGTATTACAGTGACAGATCTGTACCTACCAGTACATAACCCCAGTGTTATACAGCGACAGACCTGTACCCACCAGTACTGCACCCCGGTGTTAGATAGTGACAGACCTGCACCCACCAGTGCTGTACCCCAGTGTAATACAGTGACAGACCGTACCCACCAGTACTGTATCCCAGTGTTATACAGTGACAGACCTGTACGCACCAGTGCTGCACCCCAGTGTTATACAGTGACAGACCTGTACCCACCAGTGCTGTACCCCAGTGTATTACAGTGACAGACCGTACCCACCAGAACTGTACCCCAGTGTTATACAGTGACAGACCTGTACCCACCAGCACTGTATCCCAGTGTAACACAGTGACAGTGCTGTACCCACCAGAGCTGTACCCCAGTGTTATACAGTGACAGACCTGTACCCTCCAGTACTGTATCCCAGCGTTATACAGTGACAGACCAGTCCTCACCAGTCCTGTACACCAGTGTTACACAGTGGCAGACCTGTACCCACAAGTACTGTATCCCAGTGTAAGACAGTGACAGACCTGTACCCACCAGCACTGTACCGCAGTGGTATACAGTGACAGACCTGTACCCACCAGTACTGTACCCCAGTGTTATACAGTGACAGTCCTGCACCCACCAGAACTGTACCCCAGTGTTATATAGTGACAGACCTGTACCCACCAGGACTGTACCCCAATGTTATCCTGTGACAGACCTGTACCCACCAGGACTATACCCCAATGTTATACAGTGACAGACCTGCACCCACCAGTGCTGTACCCCGGATTATTACAGTGACAGACCGTACCCACCAATATAGAACACCAGTGTGACACAGTGACAGACCTGTACCCACCAGTACTGTACCCCAGTGTTATACAGTGACAGACCTGTACCCACCAGTACTGTGCCCCAGTGTTGTACAGTGACAGTCCTGTAGCCACCACTACTGTGTCCCAGTGTTGTACAGTGACAGTCCTGTACCCACCAGTACTGTACCCCAGTGTGATAGTGACAGACCTGTACCCACCAGTACTGTACCCCAGTGTATTACAGTGACAGACCTGTACCCACCAGTACTGTACCCCAGTGTATTACAGTGACAGACCTGTACCTACCAGTGCATAACCCCAGTGTTATACAGCGACAGACCTGTACCCACCAGTACTGCACCCCGGTGTTAGATAGTGACAGACCTGCACCCACCATTGCTGTACCCCAGTGTATTACAGTGACAGACCGTACCCACCAATACAGAACACCAGTGTGACACAGTGACAGACCTGTCCCCACCAGTACTGTACACCAGTGTGACACAGTGACAGACCTGTACCCACCAGTACTGTACCCCAGTGTTATACAGTGACAGACCTGTACCCACCAGTACTGTACCCCAGTGTTATATAGTGACAGACCTGTACCCACCAGTACTGTGCCCCAGTGTTTTACAGTGACAGACCTGTATCCACCAGTACTGTACGCCAGTGTTATACAGTGACTGGCCTGTACCCACCAGTTCTCTACCCCAGTGTTATACAGTGACAGACCTGCACCCACCAGTACTGTACCCCAGTGTTATACAATGGCAGACCTGTACCCACCAATACTGTACCCCAGTGTTATACAATGGCAGACCTGTACCCACCAGTACTGTACCCAGTGTATTACAGTGACAGAGCTGTACCTATCAGTACAGAACCCCAGTGTTATACAGCGACAGACCTGTACCCACCAGTACTGCACCCCGGTGTTATATAGTGACAGACCTGTACCCACCAGTGCTGTACGCCAGTGTATTACAGTGACAGACCGTACCCACCAATACAGAACACCAGTGTGACACAGTGACAGACCTGTGCCCACCAGTACTGTACCCTAGTGTTATACAGTGACAGACCTGTACCCACCAGTACTGTACCCCAGTGTGATACAGTGACAGACCTGTACCCACCAGTACTGTACCCCAGTGTATTACAGTGACAGACCTGTACCTACCAGTACAGAACACCAGTGTTATACAGCGACAGACCTGTACCCACCAGTACTGCACCCCGGTGTGATACAGTGACAGACCTGTATCCACCAGTACTGTACCCCAGTGTTGTACAGTGACAGACCTGTACCCACCAGTACTGTACCCCAGTGTATTACAGTGACAGACCTGTACCTACCAGTACAGAACACCAGTGTGACACAGCGACAGACCTGTACCCACCAGTACTGTACCCCAGTGTTATACAGTGACAGACCTGTACCCACCAGTACTGTACCCCAGTGTATTACAGTGACAGATCTGTACCTACCAGTACATAACCCCAGTGTTATACAGCGACAGACCTGTACCCACCAGTACTGCACCCCGGTGTTAGATAGTGACAGACCTGCACCCACCAGTGCTGTACCCCAGTGTATTACAGTGACAGACCGTACCCACCAGTACTGTATCCCAGTGTTATACAGTGACAGACCTGTACCCACCAGTACTGCACCCCGGTGTTATACAGTGACAGACCTGCACCCACCAGTGCTGTACCCCAGTGTATTACAGTGACAGACCGTACCCACCAATACAGAACACCAGTGTGACACAGTGACAGACCTGTATCCATTAGTACTGTACCCCAGTGTTATACAATGGCAGACCTGTACCCACCAGTACTGTACCCCAGTGTAACACAGTGACAGTGCTGTACCCACCAGAACTGTACCCCAGTGTTATACAGTGACAGACCTGTACCCTCCAGTACTGTATCCCAGCGTTATACAGTGACAGACCAGTACTCACCAGTCCTGTACACCAGTGTCACACAGTGACAGACCTGTACCCACAAGTACTGTATCCCAGTGTAAGACAGTGACAGACCTGTACCCACCAGCACTGTACCGCAGTGGTATACAGTGACAGACCTGTACCCACCAGTACTGTACCCCAGTGTTATACAGTGACAGTCCTGCACCCACCAGAACTGTACCCCAGTGTTATACAGTGACAGACCTGTACCCACCAGGACTGTACCCCAATGTTATCCTGTGACAGACCTGTACCCACCAGGACTATACCCCAATGTTATACAGTGACAGATCTGTACCCACCAGTACTGTACCCCAGTGTATTACAGTGACAGACCTGTACCTACCAGTACAGAACCCCAGTGTTATACAGCGACAGACCTGTACCCACCAGTACTGCACCCCGGAGTATTACAGTGACAGACCGTACCCACCAATATAGAACACCAGTGTGACACAGTGACAGACCTGTACCCACCAGTACTGTACCCCAGTGTATTACAGTGACAGACCTGTACCTACCAGTACAGAACCCCAGTGTTATATAGTGACAGACCGTACCCACCAATATAGAACACCAGTGTGACACAGTGACAGACCTGTACCCACCAGTACTGTACCCTAGTGTTATACAGTGACAGACCTGTACCCACCAGTACTGTGCCCCAGTGTTGTACAGTGACAGTCCTGTAGCCACCACTACTGTGCCCCAGTGTTGTACAGTGACAGTCCTGTACCCACAAGTACTTTACCACAGTGTTATACAGTGGCAGACCTGTACCCACCAGTACTATACCCCAGTGTGATAGTGACAGACCTGTACCCACCAGTACTGTACCCCAGTGTATTACAGTGACAGACCTGTACCTACCAGTACATAACCCCAGTGTTATACAGCGACAGACCTGTACCCACCAGTACTGCAACCCGGTGTTAGATAGTGACAGACCTGCACCCACCATTGCTGTACCCCAGTGTATTACAGTGACAGACCGTACCCACCAATACAGAACACCAGTGTGACACAGTGACAGACCTGCACCCACCAGTACTGTACCCCAGTGTTATAGAATGGCAGACCTGTACCCACCAATACTGTACCCCAGTGTTATACAATGGCAGACCTGTACCCACCAGTACTGTACCCCAGTATTATACAGTGACAGACCTGTACCCACCAGTCCTATACACCAGTGTCATATAGTGACAGACCTGTACCCACCAGTACAGCACCCCAGTGTAACACAGTGACAGTCCTGTACCCACCAGAACTGTACCCCAGTGTTATGCAGTGACAGACCTGTACCCTCCAGTACTGTATCCCAGCGTTATACAGTGACAGACCAGTACTCACGGGTCCTGTACACCAGTGTTACACAGTGACAGAACTATACCCACACGTACTGTATCCCAGTGTAATACAGTGACAGACCTGTACCCACCAGTACTGTACCCCAGTGTTATACAGTGACAGTCCTGCACCCACCAGAACTGTACCCCAGTCGTATACAGTGACAGACCTGTACCCACCAGTAATGTACCCCAGTGTTGTACAGTGACAGGCCTGTACCCACCAGAACTGTACCCCAGTGTTATACAGTGACAGACCTGTACCCACCAGGACTGTACCCCAATGTTATACTGTGACGGACCTGTACCCACCAGGACTGTACCCCGATGTTATACAGTGACAGATCTGTACCCACCAGTACTGTACCCCAGTGTATTACAGTGACAGAGCTGTACCTACCAGTACAGAACCCCAGTGTTATACAGCGACAGACCTGTACCCACCAGTACTGCACCCCCGTGTGATATAATGACAGACCTGCACCAACCAGTGCTGTACCCCAGTCTATTACAGTGACAGACCGTACCCACCAATACAGAACACCAGTGTGACACAGTGACAGACCTATACCCACCAGTACTGTACCCTAGTGTTATACAATGACAGACCTGTACCCACCAGTACTGTACCCCAGTGTTATACAGTGACAGACCTGTACCCACCAGTACTGTACCCTAGTGTTATACAGTGACAGACCTGTACCCACCAGAACTGTACCCCAGTGTTATACAGTGACAGACCTGTACCCACCAGTACTGTACCCCAGAGTTATACAGTGACAGACCTGTACCCACCAGAACTGTACCCCAGTGTTATACAGTGACAGACCTGTACCCACCAGTACTGTACCACAATGTTATACAGTGACAGATCTGTACTCACCAGTGCTGTACCCCAGTGTATTACAGTGACAGACCTGTACCCACCAGTACAGAACCCAATTGTTATACAGTGACAGACCTGCACCCACCAGTACTGTACCCCAGTGTTATACAGTGACAGCCCTGTACCCATCAGTACTGTACCCCAGTGTGATACAGTGACAGACCTGTATCCACAAGTACTGTACCCCAGTGTTATACAGTGACAGGCCTGTACCCACCAGTACTGTACCCCAGTGTGATACAGGAACAGACCTGTACCCACTAGTACTGTACCCCAGTGTTATACAATGGCAGCCCTGTACCCAACAGGAGAGTACCCCAGTGTTATACAGTGATTGACTTGTACCCACCAGTACTGTACCCCAGTGTTATACAATGGCAGACCTGTACCCACCAGTACTGTACCCCAGTGTTACACAGTGACAGTCCTGTACCCACCAGAACAGTACCCAAGTGTTATACAGTGACAGACCTGTACCCACCAGTACTGTACCCCAGTGTATTACAGTGACAGACCTGGACCCTCCAGTACTGTACCCCAGTGTTATACAGTGACAGACCTGTACCCACCAGTACTGTACCCCAGTGTTATACAGTGACAGACCTGTACCCACCAGTATTGTACCCCAGTGTTATACAGTGACATACCTGTACCCACCAGTACTGTGCCCCAGTGTTATACAGTGACAGACCAGTACCCACCAGTACTGTACCCCAGTGTTATACAGTGACAGACCTGTACCCACCAGTACTGTACCCCAGTGTTATACAGCGACAGACCTGTACCCACCAGTACTGTACCCCAGTGTTATACAGTGACAGACCTGTTCCCATCAGTACTGCATCCCAGTGTAATACAGTGACAGACCTGTACCCACCAGTACTGCACCCCAGTGTTATACAGTGACAGACCTGTACCCACCAGTACTGTACCCCAGTGTTATACAGTGACAGACCTGTACCCACAAGTACTGTATCCCAGTGTAATAGTGACAGACCGTACCCACCAATACAGAACACCAGTGTGACACAGTGACAGACCTGTACCCACCAGTACTGTACCCCAGTGTTATACAGTGACAGACCTGTACCCACCAGTACTGTGTCCCAGTGTTGAACAGTGACAGTCCTGTACTCACCATTACTGTACCACAGTGTTATACAGTGACAGACCTGTACCCACCAGTACTGTACCCCAGTGTGACAGTGACAGACCTGTACCCACCAGTACTGTACCCCAGTGTATTACAGTGACAGACCTGTACCCTCCAGTACTGTATCCCAGCGTTATACAGTGACAGACCTGTACCCACCAGTACTGTACCCCAGTGTTATACAGGGACAGTCCTGCACCCACCAGAACTGTACCCCAGTCGTATACAGTGACAGACCTGCACCCACCAGTGCTGTACCCCAGTCTATTACAGTGACAGACCGTACCCACCAATACAGAAAACCAGCGTGACACAGTGACAGACCTGTACCCACCAGTACTGTACCCCAGTGTATTACAGTGACAGACCTGTACCCACCAGTACAGAACCCAAGTGTTATACAGTGACAGACCTGCACCCACCAGTACTGTACCCCAGTGTATTACAGTGACAGACCTGGACACACCAGTATTGTACCCCAGTGTTATACAGTGACAGACCTGTACCCACCAGTACTGTACCCCAGTGTTATACAGTGACAGACCTGTACCCACCAGTACTGTACCCCAGTGTTATACAGCGACAGACCTGTACCCACCAGTACTGTACCCCAGTGTTATACAGTGACAGACCTGTTCCCATCAGTACTGCATCCCAGTGTAATACAGTGACAGACCTGTACCCACCAGTACTGTACCCCAGTGTTATACAGTGACAGACCTGTACCCACAAGTACTGTATCCCAGTGTAATAGTGACAGACCGTACCCACCAATACAGAACACCAGTGTGACACAGTGACAGACCTGTACCCACCAGTACTGTACCCCAGTGTTATACAGTGACAGACCTGCACCCACCAGTACTGTGTCCCAGTGTTGAACAGTGACAGTCCTGTACCCACCATTACTGTACCACAGTGTTATACAGTGACAGACCTGTACCCACCAGTACTGTACCCCAGTGTGACAGTGACAGACCTGCACCCACCAGTACTGTATCCCAGTTTATTACAGTGACAGACCTGTACCCTCCAGTACTGTATCCCAGCGTTATACAGTGACAGACCAGTACTCACCAGTCCTGTACACCAGTGTTACATAGTGACAGACCTGTACCCACAAATACTGTATCCCAGTGCAATACAGTGACATACCTGTACCCACCAGTACTGTACCACAGTGATATACAGCGACAGACCTGTACCCACCAGTACTGTGCCCCAGTGTTATACAGGGACAGTCCTGCACCCACCAGAACTGTACCCCAGTCGTATACAGTGACAGACCTGTACCCACCAGTGCTGTACCCCAGTGTTGTACAGTGACAGACCTGTACCCACCGGGACTGTACCCCAATGTTATACAGTGACAGATCTGTACCCACCAGTACTGTACCCCAGTGTATTACAGTGACAGAGCTGTACCTACCAGTACATAACCCCAGTGTTATACAGCGACAGACCTGTACCCACCAGCACTGCACCCCCGTGTTATCTAATGACAGACCTGCACCCACCAGTGCTGTACCCCAGTCTATTACAGTAACAGACGGAACCCACCAATACAGAACACCAGTGTGACACAGTGACAGACCTGTACCCACCAGTACTGTGTCCCAGTGTTGAACAGTGACAGACCTGTACCCAGCAGTACTGTACCCCAGTGTTATACAGTGACAGACCTGTACTCACCAGGACTGTACCCCAATGTTATACTGTGACAGACCTGTACCCACCAGGACTGTACCCCAATGTTATACAGTGACAGATCTGTACCCACCAGTACTGTACCCCAGTGTATTACAGTGACAGAGCTGTACCTACCAATACAGAACACCAGCGTGACACAGTGACAGACCTGTACCCACCAGTACTGTACCCTAGTGTTGTACAGTGACAGACCTGTACCCACCAGTACTGTACCCCAGTGTTATACAGTGACAGAACTGTACCCACCAGTACTGTACCCTAGTGTTATACAGTGACAGACCTGTACCCACCAGAACTGTACCCCAGTGTTATACAGTGACAGACCTGTACCCACCAGTACTGTACCCCAGAGTTATACAGTGACAGACCTGTACCCACCAGAACTGTACCCCAGTGTTATACAGTGACAGACCTGTACCCACTAGTACTGTACCACAATGTTATACAGTGACAGATCTGTACTCACCAGTGCTGTACCCCAGTGTATTACAGTGACAGACCTGTACCCAACAGTACAGAACCCAAGTGTTATACAGTGACAGACCTGCACCCACCAGTACTGTGCCCCAGTGTTGTACAGTGACAGACCTGTACCCACCAGTACTGTACCCCAGTGTTATACAGTGACAGCCCTGTACCCATCAGTACTGTACCCCAGTGTGATACAGTGACAGACCTGTATCCACAAGTACTGTGCCCCAGTGTTATACAGTGACTGGCCTGTACCCACCAGTACTGTACCCCAGTGTGATACAGGAACAGACCTGTACCCACTAGTACTGTACCCCAGTGTGATACAATGGCAGACCTGTACCCACCAGTAGAGTACCCCAGTGTTATACATTGATTGACTTGTACCCACCAGTACTGTACCCCAGTGTTATACAATGGCAGACCTGTACCCACCAGTACTGTACCCCAGTGTTACACAGTGACAGTCCTGTACCCACCAGAACAGTACCCAAGTGTTATACAGTGACAGACCTGTACCCACCAGTACTGTACCCCAGTGTTATACAATGGCAGACCTGTACCCACCAGTACTGTACCCCAGTGTATTACAGTGACAGACCTGTACCCACCAGTACAGAACCCAAGTGTTATACAGTGACAGACCTGCACCCACCAGTACTGTACCCCAGTGTATTACAGTGACAGACCTGGACACACCAGTATTGTACCCCAGTGTTATACAGTGACAGACCTGTACCCACCAGTACTGTACCCCAGTGTTATACAGTGACAGACCTGTACCCACCAGTACTGTACCCCAGTGTAATACAGTGACAGACCTGTACCCACCAGTACTGTACCCCAGTGTTATACAGTGACAGACCTGTACCCACAAGTACTGTATCCCAGTGTAATAGTGACAGACCGTACCCACCAATACAGAACACCAGTGTGACACAGTGACAGACCTGTACCCACCAGTACTGTACCCCAGTGTTATACAGTGACAGAACTGTACCCACCAGTACTGTGTCCCAGTGTTGAACAGTGACAGTCCTGTACCCACCATTACTGTACCACAGTGTTATACAGTGACAGACCTGTACCCACCAGTACTGTACCCCAGTGTAACAGTGACAGACCTGTACCCACCAGTACTGTATCCCAGTTTATTACAGTGACAGACCTGTACCCACCAGTACTGTGTCCCAGTGTTGAACAGTGACAGTCCTGTACCCACCATTACTGTACCACAGTGTTATACAGTGACAGACCTGTTCCCACCAGTACTGTACCCCAGTGTGACAGTGACAGACCTGTACCCACCAGTACTGTACCCCAGTGTATTACAGTGACAGACCTGTACCCTCCAGTACTGTATCCCAGCGTTATACAGTGACTGACCAGTAGTCCCCAGTCCTGTACACCAGTGTTACACAGTGACAGACCTGTACCCACAAGTACTGTATCCCAGTGTAATACAGTGACAGACCTGTACCCACCACTACTGTACCGCAGTGGTATACAGTGACAGATCTGTACCCACCAGTACTGTACCCCAGTGTTATACAGTGACAGATCTGTACTCACCAGTACTGTACCCCAGTGTTATACAGTGACAGAGCTGTACCCACCAGTACTGTACCCAGTGTTATACAGTGACAGACCTGTACCCACCACTACTGTACCGCAGTGGTATACAGTGATAGACCTGTACCCACCAGTACTGTACCCCAGTGTTATACAGTGACAGTCCTGCACCCACCAGAACTGTACCCCAGTCGTATACAGTGACAAACCTGTACCCACCAGTACTGTACCCCAGTGTTGTACAGTGACAGACCTGTACCCACCAGAACTGTACCCCAGTGTTATACAGTGACAGACCTGTACCCACCAGGACTGTACCCCAATGTTATACTGTGACAGACCTGTAACCACCAGGACTGTACCCCAATGTTATACAGTGACAGATCTGTACCCACCAGTACTGTACCCCAGTGTATTACAGTGACAGAGCTGTACCTACCAGTACAGAACCCCAGTGTTATACAGCGACAGACCTGTACCCACCAGCACTGCACCCCCGTGTTATATAATGACAGACCTGCACCCACCAGTGCTGTACCCCAGTCTATTACATTGACAGACGGTACCCACCAATACAGAACACCAGTGTGACACAGTGACAGACCTATACCCACCAGTACTGTACCCCAGTGTTATACAGTGACAGACCTGTACTCACCAGTACTGTGTCCCAGTGTTGAACAGTGACAGTCCTGTACCCACCATTACTGTACCACAGTGTTATACAGTGACAGACCTGTACCCACCAGTACTGTACCCCAGTGTATTACAGTGACAGACCTGTACCCTCCAGTACTGTATCCCAGCATTATACAGTGACAGACCAGTAGTCACCAGTCCTGTACACCAGTGTTACACAGTGACAGACCTGTACCCACAAGTACTGTATCCCAGTGTAATACAGTGACAGAACTGTATCCACCAGTACTATACCGCAGTGGTATACAGTGACAGACCTGTACCCACCAGTACTGTACCCCAGTGTTATACAGGGACAGTCCTGCACCCACCAGAACTGTACCCCAGTCGTATACAGTGACAGACCTGTACCCACCAGTGCTGTACCCCAGTGTTGTACAGTGACAGACATGTACCCACCAGAACTGTACCCCAGTGTTATACAGTGACAGACCTGTACCCACCAGTACTGTACCCCAGTGTTATACAGGGACAGTCCTGCACCCACCAGAACTGTACCCCAGTCGTATACAGTGACAGACCTGTACCCACCAGTGCTGTACCCCAGTGTTGTACAGTGACAGACATGTACCCACCAGAACTGTACCCCAGTGTTATACAGTGACAGACCTGTACCCACCGGGACTGTACCCCAATGTTATACTGTGACAGACCTGTA
Organism: Pristiophorus japonicus; assembly: GCF_044704955.1. NCBI lineage: Eukaryota > Metazoa > Chordata > Chondrichthyes > Pristiophoridae > Pristiophorus > Pristiophorus japonicus. The sequence goes on along the minus strand of NW_027254376.1, from coordinate 290,204 downwards.
CCCACCAGGACTGTACCCCAATGTTATACAGTGACAGATCTGTACCCACCAGTACTGTACCCAAGTGTATTACAGTGACAGACCTGTAGCCACCAGTACTGTGCTCCAGTGTTGTACAGTGACAGACATGTACCCACCAGTACTGTACACCAGTGTTATACAGTGACAGACCTGTACCCACCAGTACTGTACCCCAGTGTTATACAGTGACTGGCCTGTACCCACCAGTTCTCTACCCCAGTGTTATACAGTGACAGACCTGTACCCACCAGTACTGTACCCCAGTGTAACACAGTGACAGTCCTGTACCCACCAGAACTGTACCCCAGTGTTATACAGTGACAGACCTGTACCCTCCAGTACTGTATCCCAGCGTTATACAGTGACAGACCAGTACTCACCAGTACTGTACCCCAGTGTTATACAGTGACCGAACTATACCCACAAGTACTGTATCCCAGTGTAATACAGTGACAGACCTGTACCCACCAGTACTGTACCGCAGTGGTATACAGTGACAGACCTGTACCCACAAGTACTGTACCCCAGTGTGATACAGTGACAGACCTGTACCCACCAGTACTGTACCCCAGTGTTATACAGTGACAGACATGTACCCACCAGTACTGTACCCCAGTGTTATACAGTGACCGAACTATACCCACCAGTACTGTACCCCAGTGTTATACAGTGACAGACCTGTACCCACCAGTACTGTACCCCAGTGTTATACAGTGACAGACCTGTACCCACCAGTACTGTACCCCAGTGTTATACAGTGACAGTCCTGCACCCACCAGAACTGTACCCCAGTCGTATACAGTGACAGACCTGTACCCACCAGGACTGTACCCCAATGTTATACTGTGACAGACCTGTACCCACCAGGACTTTACCCCAATGTTATACAGTGACAGATCTGTACCCACCAGTACTGTACCCCAGTGTTATACAGTGACAGACCTGTACCCACCAGTACTGTACCCCAGTGTTATACAGTGACAGTCCTGCACCCACCAGAACTGTACCCCAGTCGTATACAGTGACAGACCTGTACCCACCAGTACTGTACCCCAGTGTTGTACAGTGACAGACCTGTACCCACCAGAACTGTACCCCAGTGTTATACAGTGACAGACCTGTACCCACCAGGACTGTACCCCAATGTTATACTGTGACAGACCTGTACCCACCAGGACTGTACCCCAATGTTATACAGTGACAGATCTGTACCCACCAGTACTGTACCCCAGTGTATTACAGTGACAGAGCTGTACCTACCAGTACAGAACCCCAGTGTTATACAGCGACAGACCTGGACCGACCAGTACTGCACCCCCGTGTGATATAATGACAGACCTGCACCCACCAGTGCTGTACCCCAGTCTATTACAGTGACAGACCGTACCCACCAATACAGAACACCAGTGTGACACAGTGACAGACCTGTACCCACCAGTACTGTACCCTAGTGTTATACAGTGACAGACCTGTACCCACCAGTACTGTACCCCAGTGTGATACAGTGACAGACCTGTACCCACCAGAACTGTACCCCAGTGTTATACAGTGACAGACCTGTACCCACCAGTACTGCACCCCAGTGTTATACAGTGACAGACCTGCACCCACCAGTACTGTACCCCAGTGTTATACAGTGACAGACCTGTACCCACCAGTACTGCACCCCAGTGTTATACAGTGACAGACCTGCACCCACCAGTACTGCACCCCAGTATTATACAGTGACAGACCTGCACCCACCAGTACTGTGCCCCAGTGTTGTACAGTGACAGACCTGTACCCACCAGTACTGTACCCCAGTGTTATACAGTGACAGCCCTGTACCCACCACTACTGCACCCCAGTGTCATACAGTGACAGACTTGCACCCACCAGTACTGTACCCCAGTGTTATACAATGGCAGACCTGTACCCACCAGTAGAGTACCCCATTGTCATACAGTGATTGACTTGCACCCACCAGTACTGTACCCCAGTGTTATACAATGGCAGACCTGTACCCACCAGTACTGTACCCCAGTGTTACACAGTGACAGTCCTGTACCCACCAGAACAGTACCCAAGTGTTATACAGTGACAGACCTGTACCCACCAGTACTGTACCCCAGCGTTATACAGTGACAGACCTGTACCCACCAGTACTGTACCCCAGTGTTATACAGTGACAGACCTGTACCCACCAGAACAGTACCCAAGTGTTATACAGTGACAGACCTGTACCCACCAGTACTGTGTCCCAGTGTTGTACAGTGACAGACATGTACCCACCAGAACTGTACCCCAGTGTTATACAGTGACAGACCTGTACCCACCGGGACTGTACCCCGATTTTATACTGTGACAGACCTGTACCCACCAGGACTGTACCCCAGTGTATTACAGTGACAGACCTGTACCTACCAGTACAGAACCCCAGTGTTATACAGCGACAGACCAGTACCCACCAGTACTGCACCCCGGTGTGATACAGTGACAGACCTGTATCCACCAGTACTGTACCCCAATGTTATACAGTGACAGATCTGTACCCACCAGTACTGTACCCCAGTGTATTACAGTGACAGACCTGTACCTACCAGTACAGAACCCCAGTGTTATACAGCGACAGACCTGTACCCACCAGTACTGCACCCCGGTGTGATACAGTGACAGACCTGTATCCACCAGTACTGTACCCCAGTGTTATACAGTGACTGGCCTGTACCCACCAGTACTGTGCCCCAGTGTTGTACAGTGACAGACCTGTACCCGCCAGTACTGTACCCCAGTGTGATACAGTGACAGACCTGTATCCACCAGTACTGTACCCCAGTGTTATACAGTGACTGGCCTGTACCCACCAGTACTGTACCCCAGTGTTATACAGTGACAGACCTGTACCCACCAGTACTGTACCCCAGTGTTATACAATGGCAGACCTGTACCCACCAGTACTGCACCCCGGTGTTATATTGTGACAGACCTGCACCCACCAGTGCTGTACGCCAGTGTATTACAGTGACAGACCGTACCCACCAATACAGAACACTAGTGTGACACAGTGATAGACCTGTACCCACCAGTACTGTACCCCAGTGTTATACAGTGCCAGACCTGTACCCACCAGTACTGCACCCCGGTGTTAGATAGTGACAGACCTGCACCCACCAGTGCTGTAGCCCAGTGTATTACAGTGACAGACCGTACCCACCAGTACTGTACCCCAGTGTTATACAGTGACAGACCTGTACCCACCAGTACTGCACCCCGGTGTTATACAGTGACAGACCTGCACCCACCTGTGCTGTACCCCAGTGTATTACAGTGACAGACCGTACCCACCAATACAGAACACCAGTGTGACACAGTGACAGACCTGTACCAACCAGTACTGTGCCCCAGTGTTTTACAGTGACAGTCCTGTAGCCACCAGTACTGTACCCAGTGTTATACAGTGACAGACCTGTACCCACCATTACTGTACCCCAGTGTTATACAGTGACAGACCTGTACCCACCAGTACTGTACCCAGTGTTATACAGTGACATACCTGTACCCACCAGTACTGTACCCCAGTGTGATACAGTGACAGACCTGTATCCACCAGTACTGTACCCCAGTGTTATACAGTGACAGACCTGTACCCACCAGTACTGTACCCCAGTGTTATACAGTGACTGGCCTGTACCCACCAGTTCTCTACCCCAGTGTTATACAGTGACAGACCCGTACCCACCTGTACTGTACCCCAGTGTTATACAATGGCAGACCTGTACCCACCAGTACTGTACCCCAGTATTATACAGTGACAGACCTGTACCCACCAGTCCTATACCCCAGTGTCATATAGTGACAGACCTGTACCCACCAGTACTGTACCCCAGTGTAACACAGTGACAGTCCTGTACCCACCAGAACTGTACCCCAGTGTTATACAGTGACAGACCTGTACCCTCCAGTACTGTATCCAAGCGTTATACAGTGACAGACCAGTACTCACCAGTCCTGTACACCAGTGTTACACAGTGACAGAACTATACCCACAAGTACTGTATCCCAGTGTAATAAAGTGACAGACCTGTACCCACTAGTACTGTACCGCAGTGGTATACAGTGACAGACCTGTACCCACCAGTACTGTACCCCAGTGTTATACAGTGACAGTCCTGCACCCACCAGAACTGTACCCCAGTCGTATACAGTGACAGACCTGTACCCACCAGTACTGTACCCCAGTGTTGTACAGTGACAGACCTGTACCCACCAGAACTGTACCCCAGTGTTATACAGCGACAGACCTGCACCCACCAGTGCTGTACCCCAGTGTTATACAGTGACAGACCTGTACCCACCAGTACTGTACCCCAGTGTTATACAGTGACTGGCCTGAACCCGCCAGTTCTCTACCCCAGTGTTATACAGTGACAGACCCGTACCCACCTGTACTGTACCCCAGTGTCATATAGTGACAGACCTGTACCCACCAGTACTGTACCCCAATGTGATATAATGGCAGGCCTGTACCCACCAGTACTGTTCCCCAGTGTAACACAGTGACAGTCCTGTACCCACCAGAACTGTACCCCAGTGTTATACAGTGACAGACCTGTACCCTCCAGTACTGTATCCCAGCGTTATACAGTGACAGACCAGTACTCACCAGTCCTGTACACCAGTGTTACACAGTGACAGAACTATACCCACAAGTACTGTATCCCAGTGTAATACAGTGACAGACCTGTACCCACCAGTACTGTACCGCAGTGGTATACAGTGACAGACCTGTACCCACCAGTACTGTACCCCAGTGTTATACAGTGACAGTCCTGCACCCACCAGAACTGTACCCCAGTCGTATACAGTGACAGACCTGTACCCACCAGTATTGTACCCCAGTGTTGTACAGTGACAGACCTGTACCCACCAGTACTGTACCCCAGTGTATTACAATGACAGAGCTGTACCTACCAGTACAGAACCCCAGTGTTATACAGCGACAGACCTGTACCCACCAGTACTGCACCCCCGTGTTATATAATGACAGACCTGCACCCACCAGTGCTGTACCCCAGTCTATTACAGTGACAGACAATACCCACCAATACAGAACACCAGTGTGACACAGTGACAGGCCTGTACCCACCAGTACTGTACCCTAGTGTTATACAGTGACAGACCTGTACCCACCAGTACTGTACCCCAGTGTTATACAGTGACAGACCTGTATCCACCAGTACTGTATCCCAGTGTTATCGAGACAGACCTGTACCCACCAGTACTGTACCCCAGTGTTATACAGTGACAGACATGTACCCACCAGAACTGTACCCCAGTGTTATACAGTGACAGACCTGTACCCACCAGAACTGTACCCCAGTGTTATACAGTGACAGACCTGTACCCACCAGAACTGTACCCCAGTGTTATACAGTGACAGACCTGTACCCACCAGTACTGTACCCCAGAGTTATACAGTGACAGACCTGTACCCACCAGAACTGTACCCCAGTGTTATACAGTGACAGACCTGTACCCACCAGTACTGTACCACAATGTTATACAGTGACAGACCTGTACCAACCAGTACTGTACCCCAGTGTATTACAGTGACAGACCTGTACCCACCAGTACAGAACCCGAGTGTTATACAGTGACAGACCTGTACACACCAGTACTGTACCCCAGTGTTATACAGTGACAGACCTGTACACACCAGTACTGTACCCAAGTGTTATACAGCGACAGACCTGTCCCCACCAGTACTGCACCCCAGTGTTATACAGTGACAGACCTGCACCCACCAGTACTGTGCCCCAGTGTTGTACAGTGACAGACCTGTACCCACCAGTACTGTACCCCAGTGTTATACAGTGACAGCCCTGTACCCACCAGTACTGTACCCCAGTGTGAGACAATGACAGACCTGTACCCACCAGTACTGTACCCCAGTGTTATACAGTGACAGACCTGTACCCACCAGTACTGTACCCCAGTGTTATACAGTGACAGACCTGTACCCACCAGTACTGTGCACCAGTGTTATACAGTGACAGACCAGTACCCACCAGTACTGTGTCCCAGTGTTATACAGTGACAGACCTGTACCCACCAGTACTGTACCCCAGTGTTATACAGTGACAGACCTGTACCCACCAGTACTGTACCCCAGTGTTATACAGTGACAGACCTGTTCCCATCAGTACTGCATCCCAGTGTAATACAGTGACAGACCTGTACCCACCAGTACTGTACCCCAGTGTTATACAGTGACAGACCTGTACCCACAAGTACTGTATCCCAGGGAAATACAGTGACAGACCGTACCCACTAATACAGAACACCAGTGTGACACATTGACAGACCTGTACCCATCAGTACTGTACCCCAGTGTTATACAGTGACAGACCTGTACCCACCAGTACTGTGTCCCAATTTTGAACAGTGACAGTCATGTACCCACCATTCCTGTACCCCAGTGTTATACAGTGACAGACCTGTACCCACCAGTACTGTACCTCAGTGTGACAGTGACAGACCTGTACCCACCAGTACTGTACCCCAGTGTATTACAGTGACAGACCTGTACCCTCCAGTACTGTATCCCAGCGTTATACAGTGACAGACCAGTGCTCACCAGTCCTGTACACCAGTGTTACACAGTGACAGACCTGTACCCACAAGTACTGTATCCCAGTGTAATACAGTGACAGACCTGTGCCCACCAGTACTGTACCGCAGTGGTATACAGTGACAGACCTGTACCCACCAGTACTGTATCCCAGTGTTATACAGGGACAGTCCTGCACCCACCAGAACTGTACCCCAGTCGTATACAGTGACAGACCTGTACCCACCAGTGCTGTACCCCAGTGTTGTACAGCGACAGACCTGAACCCACCAGTACTGCACCCCCGTGTGATATAATGACAGACCTGCACCCACCAGTGATGTACCCCAGTCTATTACAGTGACAGACCGTACCCACCAATACAGAACACCAGTGTGACACAGTGACAGACCTGTACCCACCAGTACTGTACCCTAGTGTTATACAGTGACAGACCTGTACCCACCAGTACTGTACCCCAGTGTGATACAGTGACAGACCTGTACCCACCAGTACTGTACCCTAGTGTTATACAGTGACAGACCTGCACCCACCAGTACTGTGCCCCAGTGTTGTACAGTGACAGACCTGTGCCCACCAGTACTGTACCGCAGTGGTATACAGTGACAGACCTGTACCCACCAGAACTGTACCCCAGTGTTATACAGTGACAGACCTGTACCCACCAGAACTGTACCCCAGTGTTATACAGTGACAGACCTGTACCCACCAGTACTGTACCCCAGAGTTATACAGTGACAGACCTGTACCCACCAGAACTGTACCCCAGTGTTATACAGTGACAGACCTGTACCCACCAGTACTGTACCACAATGTTATAGTGACAGATCTGTACTCACCAGTGCTGTACCCCAGTGTATTACAGTGACAGACCTGTACCCACCAGTACAGAACCCCAGTGTTATACAGTGACAGACCTGTACCCACCAGTACTGCACCCCAGTGTTATACAGTGACAGACCTGCACCCACCAGTACTGTGCCCCAGTGTTGTACAGTGACAGACCTGTACCCACCAGTACTGTACCCCAGTGTTATACAGTGACAGCCCTGTACCCACCAGTACTGCAACCCAGTGTTATACAGTGACAGACCTGCACCCACCAGTACTGTACCCCAGTGTTATACAATGGCAGACCTGTACCCACCAGTAGAGTACCCCAGTGTTATACAGTGATTGACTTGCACCCACCAGTACTGTACCCCAGTGTTATACAATGGCAGACCTGTACCCACCAGTACTGTACCCCAGTGTTACACAGTGACAGTCCTGTACCCACCAGAACAGTACCCAAGTGTTATACAGTGACAGACCTGTACCCACCAGTACTGTACCCCAGTGTTATACAGTGACAGACCTGTACACTCCAGTACTGTACTCCAGTGTTATACAGTGACAGACCTGTACCCACCAGTACTGTACCCCAGTGTTATACGGTGACAGACATGTACCCACCAGTACTGTACCCCAGTGTTATACAGTGACAGGCCTGTACCCACCAGTACTGTGCCCCAGTGTATTACAGTGACAGACCTGTACCCACCAGTACTGTACCCCAGTGTTATACAGTGACAGACCTGTACCCACCAGTGCTGTACCCCAGTGTTGTACAGTGACAGACATGTACCCACCAGAACTGTACCCCAGTGTTATACAGTGACAGACCTGTACCCACCGGGACTGTACCCCAATTTTATACTGTGACAGACCTGTACCCACCAGGACTGTACCCCAGTGTGATACAGTGACAGACCTGTATCCACCAGTACTGTACCCCAATATTATACAGTGACAGATCTGTACCCACCAGTACTGTACCCCAGTGTATTACAGTGACAGACCTGTACCTACCAGTACAGAACCCCAGTGTTATACAGCGACATACCTGTACCCACCAGTACTGCACCCCGGTGTTAGATAGTGACAGACCTGTACCCACCAGTACTGTACCCCAGTGTATTACAGTGACAGACCGTACCCACCAGTACTGTACCCCAGTGTTATACAGTGACAGACCTGTACCCACCAGTACTGCACCCCGGTGTTATACAGTCACAGACCTGCACCCACCAGTGCTGTACCCCAGTGTATTACAGTGACAGACCGTACCCACCAATACAGAACACAAGTGTGACACAATGACAGACCTGTACCCACCAGTACTGTATCCCAGTGTTATACAGTGACAGACCTGTACCCACCAGTACTGTACCCCAGTGTTATACAGTGACAGACCTGTACCCACCAGTACTGTACCCCAGTGTTATACAGTGACCGACCTGTACCCACCTGTACTGTGCCCCAGTGTTATACAGTGACAGACCTGTACCCACCAGTACTGTACCCCAGTGTTATACAGTGACAGACCTGTACCCACCAGTACTGTACCCCAGTATTATACAGTGACAGACCTGTACCCACCAGTCCTATACCCCAGTGTCATATAGTGACAGACCTGTACCCACCAGTACTGTACCCCAATGTGATACAATGGCAGACCTGTACCCACCAGTACTGTACCCCAGTGTTATACAGTGACCGACCTGTACCCACCTGTACTGTGCCCCAGTGTTATACAGTGACAGACCTGTACCCACCAGTACTGTACCCCAGTGTTATACAGTGACAGACCTGTACCCACCAGTACTGTACCCCAGTGTAATACAGTGACAGACCTGTACCCACCAGTACTGTATCCCAGTGTAATACAGTGACAGACCTGTACCCACCAGTACTGTACCGCAGTGGTATACAGTGACAGACCTGTACCCACCAGTACTGTACCCCAGTGTTATACAGTGACAGTCCTGCACCCACCAGAACTGTACCCCAGTCGTATACAGTGACAGACCTGTACCCACCAGTACTGTACCCCAGTGTTGTACAGTGACAGACCTGTACCCACCAGAACTGTACCCCAGTGTTATACAGTGACAGACCTGTACCCACCAGGACTGTACCCCAATGTTGTACTGTGACAGACCTGTAACCTCCAGGACTGTACCCCAATGTTATACAGTGACAGATCTGTACCCACCCGTACTGTACCCCAGTATATTACAGTGACAGAGCTGTACCTACCAGTACAGAACCCCAGTGTTATACATTGACAGACCTGTACCCACCAGCACTGCACCCCGGTGTTATATAGTGACAGACCTGCACCCACCAGTACTGTATCCCAGTGTTATAAGGACAGACCTGTACCCACCAGTACTGTACCCCAGTGTTATACAGTGACAGACCTGTATCCACCAGTACTGTATCCCAGTGTTATCGAGACAGACCTGTACCCACCAGTGCTGTACCCCAGTCTATTACAGTGAAAGACCTGTACCCACCAATACAGAACACCAGTGTGACACAGTGACAGACCTGTACCCACCAGTACTGTACCCCAGTGTTATACAATGGCAGACCTGTATCCACCAGTACTGTACCCCAGTGTTATCGAGACAGACCTGTACCCACCAGTACTGTACCCCAGTGTTATACAGTGACAGACCTGTATCCACCAGTACTGTATCCCAGTGTTATCGAGACAGACCTGTACCCACCAGTACTGTACCCCAGTGTTATACAGTGACAGACCTGTACCCACCAGTACTGTACCCCAGTGTGATACAGTGACAGACCTGTAACCACCAGTACTGTACCCCAGTGTTATACAGTGACAGACCTGTACCCACCAGTACTGTACCCCAGTGTTATACAGTGACTGGCCTGTACCCACCAGTTCTCTACCCCAGTGTTATACAGTGACAGACCCGTACCCACCTGTACTGTATCCCAGTGTTATACAATGGCAGACCTGTACCACCAGTACTGTACCCCAGTATTATACAGTGACAGACCTGTACCCACCAGTGCTATACCCCAGTGTCATATAGTGACAGACCTGTACCCACCAGTACTGTACCCCAATGTGATACAATGGCAGGCCTGTACCCACCAGTACTGTACCCCAGTGTAACACAGTGACAGTCCTGTACCCACCAGAACTGTACCCCAGTGTTATACAGTGACAGACCTGTACCCTCCAGTATTGTATCCCAGCGTTATACAGTGACAGACCAGTACTCACCAGTCCTGTACACCAGTGTTACACAGTGACAGAACTATACCCACAAGTACTGTATCCCAGTGTAATACAGTGACAGACCTGTACCCACCAGCACTGTATCGCAGTGGTATACAGTGACAGACCTGTACCCACCAGTACTGTACCCCAGTGTTATACAGTGACAGTCCTGCACCCACCAGAACTGTACCCCAGTCGTATACAGTGACAGACCTGTACCCACAAGTACTGTACCCCAGTGTTGTACAGTGACAGACCTGTACCCACCAGAACTGTACCCCAGTGTTATACAGTGACAGACCTGTACCCACCAGGACTGTACCCCAATGTTATACTGTGACAGACCTGCACCCACCAGTGCTGTACCCCAGTCTATTACAGTGACAGGCGGTACCCACCAATACAGAACACCAGTGTGACACAGTGACAGACCTGTACCCACCAGTACTGTACCCTAGTGTTATACAGTGACAGACCTGTACCCACCAGTACTGTACCCCAGTGTTATACAGTGACAGACCTCTACCCACCAGAACTGTACCCCAGTGTTATACAGTAACAGACCTGTACCCACCAGAACTGTACCCCAGTGTTATACAGTGACAGACCTGTACCCACCAGTACTGTACCCCAGAGTTATACAGTGACAGACCTGTACCCACCAGAACTGTACCCCAGTGTTATACAGTGACAGACCTGTACCCACCAGTACTGTACCACAATGTTATACAGTGACAGACCTGCACCCACCAGTACTGTATCCCAGTGTTATACAGTGACAGACCTGTACCCACCAGTACTGTACCCCAGTGTTATACAGTGACAGTCCTGTACCCACTAGTACTGTACCCCAGTGTGAAACAATGACAGACCTTTATCCACATGTACTGTACCCCAGTGTTATACAGTGACAGGCCTGTACCCACCAGTACTGTACCCCAGTGTGATACAGGAACAGACCTGTACCCACTAGTACTGTACCCCAGTGTTATACAGTGACAGTCCTGTACCCACCAGTACTGTACCCCAGTGTTACACAGTGACAGTCCTGTACCCACCAGAACAGTACCCAAGTGTTATACAGTGACAGACCTATACCCACCAGTACTGTACCCCAGTGTATTACAATGACAGACCTGCACGCTCCAGTATTGTACCCCAGTGTTGTACAGTGACAGACTTGTACCCACCAGTACTGTACCCCAGTGTTATACAGTGACAGACCAGTACCCACCAGTACTGTGTCCCAGTGTTATACAGTGACAGACCTGTACCCACCAGTACTGTACCCCAGTGTTATACAGCGACAGACCTGTACCCACCAGTACTGTACCCCAGTGTTATACAGTGACAGACCTGTTCCCATCAGTACTGCATCCCAGTGTAATACAGTGACAGACCTGTACCCACCAGTACTGTACCCCAGTGTTATACAGTGACAGACCTGTACCCACAAGTACTGTATCCCAGTGTAATACAGTGACAGACCTGTACCCTCCAGTACTGTATCCCAGCGTTATACAGTGACAGACCAGTACTCACCAGTCCTGTACACCAGTGTTACACAGTGACAGACCTGTACCCACAAGTACTGTATCCCAGTGTAATACAGTGACAGACCTGTACCCACCAGTACTGTACCCCAGTGTTATACAGTGACAGACCTGTACCCACCAGTACTGTGTCCCAGTGTTGAACAGTGACAGTCATGTACCCACCATTACTGTACCACAGTGTTATACAGTGACAGTCCTGTACCCACCAGTACTGTACCTCAGTGTGACAGTGACAGACCTGTACCCACCAGTACTGTACCCCAGTGTATTACAGTGACAGACCTGTACCCTCCAGTACTGTATCCCAGCGTTATACAGTGACAGACCAGTACTCACCAGTCCTGTACACCAGAGTTACACAGTGACAGATCTGTACCCACAAGTACTGTATCCCAGTGTAATAGTGACAGACCTGTACCCACCAGTACTGTACCCCAGTGTTATACAGGGACAGACCTGTACCCACCAGTACTGTACCGCAGTGGTATACAGTGACAGACCTGTACCCACCAGTACTGTACCGCAGTGGTATACAGTGACAGACCTGTACCCACCAGTACTGTACCGCAGTGTTATACAGGGACAGTCCTGCACCCACCAGAACTGTACCCCAGTCGTATACAGTGACAGACCTCTACCCACCAGTGCTGTACCCCAGTGTTGTACAGTGACAGACATGTACCCACCAGAACTGTACCCCAGTGTTATACAGTGACATACCTGTACCCACCGGGACTGTACCCCAATGTTATACTGTGACAGACCTGTGCCCACCAGGACTGTACCCCAATGTTATACAGTGACAGATCTGTACCCACCAGTACTGTACCCCAGTGTTATACAGTGACAGACCTGTACCCACCAGTACTGTACCCCAGTGTTATACAGCGACAGACCTGTACCCACCAGTACTGCACCCCGGTGTGATACAGTGACAGACCAGTACTCACCAGTCCTGTACACCAGAGTTACACAGTGACAGACCTGTACCCACCGGGACTGTACCCCAATGTTATACAGTGACAGATCTGTACCCACCAGTACTGCACCCCGGTGTTAGATAATGACAGACCTGCACCCACCAGTGCTGTACCCCAGTGTATTGCAGTGACAGACCTGTACCCACCAGTACTGTACCCCAGTGTTATACAGTGACAGACCTGTACCCACCAGTACTGTACCCCAGTGTTATACAGTGACAGACCTGTACCCACCAGTACTGCACCCCAGTGTTATACAGTGACAGACCTGTACCCACCAGTACTGCACCCCAGTGTTATACAGTGACAGACCTGTACCCACCAGTACTGTACCCCAGTGTTATACAGTAACAGACCTGCACCCACCAGTGCTGTACCCCAGCGTATTACAGTGACAGACCGTACCCACCAATACAGAACACCAGTGTGACACAGTGACAGACCTGTACCCACCAGTACTGTACCCCAGTGTTATACAGTTGCAGACCCGTACCCACCTGTACTGTACCCCAGTGTTATACAATGGCAGACCTGTACCCACCAGTCCTATACCCCAGTGTCATATAGTGACAGACCTGTACCCACCAGTACTGTACCCCAGTGTTATACAGTGACAGACCCGTGCCCACCTGTACTGTACCCCAGTATTATACAGTGACAGACCTGTACCCACCAGTCCTATACCCCAGTGTCATATAGTGACAGACCTGTACCCACCAGTACTGTACCCCAATGTGATACAATGGCAGGCCTGTACCCACCACTACTGTACCCCAGTGCAACACAGTGACAGTCCTGTACCCACCAGAACTGTACCCCAGTGTTATACAGTGACAGACCTGTACCCTCCAGTACTGTATCCCAGCGTTATACAGTGACAGAACTATACCCACAAGTACTGTATCCCAGTGTAATACAGTGACAGACCTGTACCCAACAGTACTGTACCGCAGTGGTATACAGTGACAGACCTGTACCCACCAGTACTGTACCCCAGTGTTATACAGTGACAGACCTGTATCCACCAGTACTGTATCCCAGTGTTATCGAGACAGACCTGTACCCACCAGTACTGTACCCCAGTGTTATACAGTGACGGACCTGTACCCACCAGAACTGTACCCCAGTGTTATACAGTGACAGACCTGTACCCACCAGAACTGTACCCCAGTGTTATACAGTGACAGACCTGTACCCACCAGAACTGTACCCCAGTGTTATACAGTGACAGACCTGTACCCACCAGTACTGTACCACAATGTTATACAGTGACAGATCTGTACTCACCAGTGCTGTACCCCAGCGTATTACAGTGACAGTCCTGTACCCACCAGTACTGTACCCCAGTGTTATACAGCGACAGACCTGTACCCACCAGTACTGCACCCCAGTGTTATACAGTGACAGACCTGCACCCACCAGTACTGTGCCCCAGTGTTGTACAGTGACAGACCTGTACCCACCAGTACTGTACCCCAGTGTTATACAGTGACAGGCCTGTACCCACCAGTACTGTACCCCAGTGTTACACAGTGACAGTCCTGGACCCACCAGAACAGTACCCAAGTGTTATACAGTGACAGACCTATACCCACCAGTACTGTACCCCAGTGTATTACAATGATAGACCTGCACGCACCAGTATTGTACCCCAGTGTTGTACAGTGACAGACCTGTACCCACCAGTACTGTACCCCAGTGTTATACAGTGACAGACCAGTACCCACCAGTACTGTGACCCAGTGTTATACAGTGACAGACCTGTACCCACCAGTACTGTACCCCAGTGTTATACAGCGACAGACCTGTACCCACCAGTACTGTACCCCAGTGTTATACAGTGACAGACCTGTTCCCATCAGTACTGCATCCCAGTGTAATACAGTGACAAACCTGTACCCACCAGTACTGTACCCCAGTGTTATACAGTGACAGACCTGTACCCACAAGTGCTGTATCCCAGTGTAATACAGTGACAGACCGTACCCACTAATACAGAACACCAGTGTGACACATTGACAGACCTGTACCCACCAGTACTGTACCCCAGTGTTATACAGTGACAGACCTGTACCCTCCAGTACTGTATCCCAGCGTTATACAGTGACAGACCAGTACTCACCAGTCCTGTACACCAGTGTTACACAGTGACAGACCTGTACCCACAAGTACTGTATCCCAGTGTAATACAGTGACAGACCTGTACCCACCAGTACTGTACCCCAATGTTATACTGTGACAGGCCCGTACCCACCAGGACTGTACCCCAATGTTATACAGTGACAGATCTGTACCCACCAGTACTGTACCCCAGTGTATTACAGTGACAGACCTGTACCTACCAGTACAGAACCCCAGTGTTATACAGCGACAGACCTGTACCCACCAGTACTGCACCCCGGTGTGATACAGTGACAGACCTGTACCCACCAGTACTGTACCCCAGTGTGATACAGTGACAGACCTGTACCCACCAGTACTGTACCCCAGTGTTATACAGTGACTGGCCTGTACCCACCAGTACTGTGCCCCAGTGCTGTACAGTGACAGTCCTGTAGCCACCACTACTGTACCCCAGTGTTATACAGTGACAGACCTGTACCCACCAGTACTGTACCCCAGTGTGATACAGTGATAGACCTGTATCCACCAGTACTGTACCCCAGTGTTATACAGTGACTGGCCTGTACCCACCAGTACTGTACCCCAGTGTGATACAGTGACAGACCTGTACCCACCAGTACTGTACCCCAGTGTTATACAATGGCAGACCTGTACCCACCAGTACTGTACCCCAGTGTTATACAGTGACAGGCCTGTACCCACCAGTACTGCACCCCGGTGTTATATAGTGACAGACCTGCACCCACCAGTGCTGTACGCCAGCGTATTACAGTGACAGACCGTACCACCAATACAGAACACCAGTGTGACACAGTGACAGACCTGTACCCACCAGTACTGTACCCCAGTGTTATACAGTGACAGACCTGTACCCACCAGTACTGTGTCCCAGTGTTGTACAGTGACAGTCCTGTACCCACCAGTACTTTACCACAGTGTTATACAGTGGCAGACCTGTACCCACCAGTACTGTACCCCAGTGTGATAGTGACAGACCTGTACCCACCAGTACTGTACCCCAGTGTATTACAGTGACAGACCTGTACCTACCAGTACATAACCCCAGTGTTATACAGCGACAGACCTGTACCCATCAGTGCTGTACCCCAGTGTATTACAGTGACAGACCGTACCCACCAATACAGAACACCAGTGTGACACAGTGACAGACCTGTACCCACCAGTACTGTACCCCAGTGTTATACAGTGACAGACCTGTACCCACCAGTACTGTACCCCAGTGTTATACAGTGACATACCTGTACCCACCAGTACTGTACCCCAGTGTGATACAGTGACAGACCTGTATCCACCAGTACTGTACCCCCGTGTTATACAGTGACTGGCCTGCACCCACCAGTTCTCTACCCCCGTGTTATACAGTGACAGACCTGTACCCACCAGTACTGTACCCCAGTGTTATACAATGGCAGACCTGTACCCACCAATACTGTACCCCGGTGTTATACAATGGCAGACCTGTACCCACCAGTACTGTATCCCAGTATTATACAGTGACAGACCTGTACCCACCAGTCCTATACCCCAGTGTCATATAGTGACAGACCTGTACCCACCAGTACTGTACCCCAGTGTGATACAATGGCAGGCCTGTACCCACCAGTACTGTACCCCAGTGTAAAACAGTGACAGTACTGTACCCACGAGAACTGTACCCCAGTGTTATACAGTGACAGACCTGTACCCACCAGTACTGTACCCCAGTGTTATACAGTGACAGACCTGCGCCCACCAGTACTGTGCCCCAGTGTTGTACAGTGACAGACCTGTACCCACCAGTACTGTACCCGTGTTATACAGTGACAGCCCTGTACCCACCAGTACTGTACCCCAGTGTTATACAGTGACAGACCTGTACCCACCAGAACTGTACCCCAGTGTTATACAGTGACAGACCTGTACCCACCAGAACTGTACCCCAGTGTTATACAGTGACAGACCTGTACCCACCAGAACTGTACCCCAGTGTTATACAGTGACAGACCTGTACCCACCAGTACTGTACCCCAGAGTTATACAGTGACAGACCTGTACCCACCAGAACTGTACCCCAGTGTTATACAGTGACAGACCTGTACCCACCAGTACTGTACCACAATGTTATACAGTGACAGATCTGTACTCACCAG
The DNA here is from genome assembly GCF_044704955.1 of Pristiophorus japonicus. Taxonomy (NCBI): domain Eukaryota; kingdom Metazoa; phylum Chordata; class Chondrichthyes; family Pristiophoridae; genus Pristiophorus; species Pristiophorus japonicus. Next base: position 272,682 of record NW_027254376.1, on the reverse strand, counting down.
TGCTGTACCCCAGTGTATTACAGTGACAGACCTGTACCCACCAGTACAGAACCCCAGTGTTATACAGCGACAGACCTGTCCCCACCAGTACTGCACACCAGTGTTATACAGTGACAGACCTGCACCCACCAGTACTGTGCCCCAGTGTTGTACAGTGACAGACCTGTATCCACCAGTACTGTACCCGTGTTATACAGTGACAGCCCTGTACCCACCAGTACTGTACCCCAGTGTTATACAGTGACAGACCTGTACCCACCAGTACTGTACCCCAGTGTTATACACTGACAGGCCTGTACCCACCAGTACTGTACCCCAGTGTTATACAGTGACAGGCCTGTACCCACCAGTACTGTGTCCCAGTGTTGTACAGAGACAGTCCTGTACCCACCAGTACTTTACCACAGTGTTATACAGTGGCAGACCTGTACCCACCAGTACTGTACCCCAGTGTGATAGTGACAGACCTGTACCCACCAGTACTGTACCCCAGTGTATTACAGTGACAGACCTGTACCTACCAGTACATGACCCCAGTGTTATACAGCGACAGACCTGTACCCATCAGTGCTGTACCCCAGTGTATTACAGTGACAGACCGTACCCACCAATACAGAACACCAGTGTGACACAGTGACAGACCTGTACCCACCAGTACTGTACCCCAGTGTTATACAGTGACAGACCTGTACCCACCAGTACTGTACCCCAGTGTTATACAGTGACATACCTGTACCCACCAGTACTGTACCCCAGTGTGATACAGTGACAGACCTGTATCCACCAGTACTGTACCCCAGTGTTATACAGTGACTGGCCTGTACCCACCAGTTCTCTACCCCAGTGTTATACAGTGACAGACCTGTACCCACCAGTACTGTACCCCAGTGTTATACAATGGCAGACCTGTACCCACCAATACTGTACCCCAGTGTTATACAATGGCAGACCTGTACCCACCAGTACTGTATCCCAGTATTATACAGTGACAGACCTGTACCCACCAGTCCTATACCCCAGTGTCATATAGTGACAGACCTGTACCCACCAGTACTGTACCCCAGTGTAAAACAGTGACAGTACTGTACCCACGAGAACTGTACCCCAGTGTTATACAGTGACAGACCTGTACCCACCAGTACTGTACCCCAGTGTTATACAGTGACAGACCTGCACCCACCAGTACTGTGCCCCAGTGTTCTACAGTGACAGACCTGTACCCACCAGTACTGTACCCGTGTTATACAGTGACAGCCCTGTACCCACCAGTACTGTACCCCAGTGTTATACAGTGACACACCTGTACCCACCAGAACTGTACCCCAGTGTTATACAGTGACAGACCTGTACCCACCAGAACTGTACCCCAGTGTTATACAGTGACAGACCTGTACCCACCAGAACTGTACCCCAGTGTTATACAGTGACAGACCTGTACCCACCAGTACTGTACCCCAGAGTTATACAGTGACAGACCTGTACCCACCAGAACTGTACCCCAGTGTTATACAGTGACAGACCTGTACCCACCAGAACTGTACCCCAGTGTTATACAGTGACAGACCTGTACCCACCAGTACTGTACCCCAGAGTTATACAGTGACAGACCTGTACCCACCAGAACTGTACCCCAGTGTTATACAGTGACAGACCTGTACCCACCAGTACTGTACCACAATGTTATACAGTGACAGATCTGTACTCACCAGTGCTGTACCCCAGTGTATTACAGTGACAGACCTGTACCCACCAGTACAGAACCCCAGTGTTATACAGCGACAGACCTGTCCCCACCAGTACTGCACACCAGTGTTATACAGTGACAGACCTGCACCCACCAGTACTGTGCCCCAGTGTTGTACAGTGACAGACCTGTATCCACCAGTACTGTACCCGTGTTATACAGTGACAGCCCTGTACCCACCAGTACTGTACCCCAGTGTTATACAGTGACAGACCTGTACCCACCAGTACTGTACCCCAGTGTTATACACTGACAGGCCTGTACCCACCAGTACTGTACCCCAGTGTTATACAGTGACAGGCCTGTACCCACCAGTACTGTGTCCCAGTGTTGTACAGAGACAGTCCTGTACCCACCAGTACTTTACCACAGTGTTATACAGTGGCAGACCTGTACCCACCAGTACTGTACCCCAGTGTGATAGTGACAGACCTGTACCCACCAGTACTGTACCCCAGTGTATTACAGTGACAGACCTGTACCTACCAGTACATGACCCCAGTGTTATACAGCGACAGACCTGTACCCATCAGTGCTGTACCCCAGTGTATTACAGTGACAGACCGTACCCACCAATACAGAACACCAGTGTGACACAGTGACAGACCTGTACCCACCAGTACTGTACCCCAGTGTTATACAGTGACAGACCTGTACCCACCAGTACTGTACCCCAGTGTTATACAGTGACATACCTGTACCCACCAGTACTGTACCCCAGTGTGATACAGTGACAGACCTGTATCCACCAGTACTGTACCCCAGTGTTATACAGTGACTGGCCTGTACCCACCAGTTTTCTACCCCAGTGTTATACAGTGACAGACCTGTACCCACCAGTACTGTACCCCAGTGTTATACAATGGCAGACCTGTACCCACCAATACTGTACCCCAGTGTTATACAATGGCAGACCTGTACCCACCAGTACTGTATCCCAGTATTATACAGTGACAGACCTGTACCCACCAGTCCTATACCCCAGTGTCATATAGTGACAGACCTGTACCCACCAGTACTGTACCCCAGTGTAAAACAGTGACAGTACTGTACCCACGAGAACTGTACCCCAGTGTTATACAGTGACAGACCTGTACCCACCAGTACTGTACCCCAGTGTTATACAGTGACAGACCTGCACCCACCAGTACTGTGCCCCAGTGTTCTACAGTGACAGACCTGTACCCACCAGTACTGTACCCGTGTTATACAGTGACAGCCCTGTACCCACCAGTACTGTACCCCAGTGTTATACAGTGACACACCTGTACCCACCAGAACTGTACCCCAGTGTTATACAGTGACAGACCTGTACCCACCAGAACTGTACCCCAGTGTTATACAGTGACAGACCTGTACCCACCAGAACTGTACCCCAGTGTTATACAGTGACAGACCTGTACCCACCAGTACTGTACCCCAGAGTTATACAGTGACAGACCTGTACCCACCAGAACTGTACCCCAGTGTTATACAGTGACAGACCTGTACCCACCAGTACTGTACCACAATGTTATACAGTGACAGATCTGTACTCACCAGTGCTGTACCCCAGTGTTATACAGTGACAGAGCTGTACCCACCAGTACTGTATCCCAGTGTTATACAGTGACAGACCTGTACCCACCAGTACTGTACCCCAGTGTTATACAGCGACAGACCTGTCCCCACCAGTACTGCACACCAGTGTTATACAGTGACAGACCTGCACCCACCAGTACTGTGCCCCAGTGTTGTACAGTGACAGACCTGTACCCACCAGTACTGTACCCGTGTTATACAGTGACAGCCCTGTACCCACCAGTACTGTACCCCAGTGTTATACAGTGACAGACCTGTACCCACCAGTACTGTACCCCAGTGTTATACAGTGACAGGCCTGTACCCACCAGTACTGTACCCCAGTGTGATACAGGAACAGACCTGTACCCACTAGTACTGTACCCCAGTGTTATACAGTGACAGTCCTGTACCCACCAGTACTGTACCCCAGTGTTACACAGTGACAGTCCTGTACCCACCAGAACAGTACCCAAGTGTTATACAGTGACAGACCTAAACCCACCAGTACTGTACCCCAGTGTATTACAATGACAGACCTGCACGCACCAGTATTGTACCCCAGTGTTGTACAGTGACAGACCTGTACCCACCAGTACTGTACCCCAGTGTTATACAGTGACAGACCAGCACCCACCAGTACTGTGTCCCAGTGTTATACAGTGACAGACCTGTACCCACCAGTACTGTACCCCAGTGCTATACAGCGACAGACCTGTACCCACCAGTACTGTACCCCAGTGTTATACAGTGACAGACCTGTTCCCATCAGTACTGCATCCCAGTGTAATACAGTGACAGACCTGTACCCACCAGTACTGTACCCCAGTGTATTACAGTGACAGACCTGTACCCTCCAGTACTGTATCCCAGCGTTATACAGTGACAGACCAGTACTCACCAGTCCTGTACACCAGAGTTACACAGTGACAGACCTGTACCCACAAGTACTGTATCCCAGTGTAATACAGTGACAGACCTGTACCCACCAGTACTGTACCGCAGTGGTATACAGTGACAGACCTGTACCCACCAGTACTGTACCCCAGTGTTATACAGGGACAGTCCTGCACCCACCAGAACTGTACCCCAGTCGTATACAGTGACAGACCTGTACCCACCAGTGCTGTACCCCAGTGTTGTACAGTGACAGACATGTACCCACCAGTACTGTACCCCAGTGTTATATAGTGACATACCTGTACCCACCGGGACTGCACCCCAGTGTTGTACAGTGACAGACCTGTACCCACCAGTACTGTACCCCAGTGTATTACAGTGACAGACCTGTACCTACCAGTACAGAAGCCCAGTGTTATACAGCGACAGACCTGTACCCACCAGTACTGCACCCCGGTGTGATACAGTGACAGACCTGTATCCACCAGTATTGTACCCCAGTGTGATACAGGAACAGACCTGTACCCACTAGTACTGTACCCCAGTGTTATACAGTGACAGTCCTGTACCCACCAGTACTGTACCCCAGTGTTAAACAGTGACAGTCCTGTACCCACCAGAACAGTACCCAAGTGTTATACAGTGACAGACCTATACCCACCAGTACTGTACCCCAGTGTATTACAATGACAGACCTGCACGCACCAGTATTGTACCCCAGTGTTGTACAGTGACAGACCTGTACCCACCAGTACTGTACCCCAGTGTTATACAGTGACAGACCAGTACCCACCAGTACTGTGTCCCACGTTATACAGTGACAGACCTGTACCCACCAGTACTGTACCCCAGTGTTATACAGCGACAGACCTGTACCCACCAGTACTGTACCCCAGTGTTATACAGTGACAGACCTGTTCCCATCAGTACTGCATCCCAGTGTAATACAGTGACGGACCTGTACCCACCAGTACTGTACCCCAGTGTTATACAGTGACAGACCTGTACCCACAAGTACTGTATCCCAGTGTAATACAGTGACAGACCTGTACCCTCCAGTACTGTATCCCAGCGTTATACAGTGACAGACCAGTACTCACCAGTCCTGTACACCAGTGTTACACAGTGACAGACCTGTACCCACAAGTACTGTATCCCAGTGTAATACAGTGACAGACCTGTACCCACCAGTACTGTACCCCAGTGTTATACAGTGACAGACCTGTACCCACCAGTACTGTGTCCCAGTGTTGAACAGTGACAGTCATGTGCCCACCATTAGTGTACCACAGTGTTATACAGTGACAGACCTGTACCCACCAGTACTGTACATCAGTGTGACAGTGACAGACCTGTACCCACCAGTACTGTACCCCAGTGTATTACAGTGACAGATCTGTACCCTCCAGTACTGTATCCCAGCGTTATACAGTGACAGACCAGTACTCACCAGTCCTGTACACCAGAGTTACACAGTGACAGACCTGTACCCACAAGTACTGTATCCCAGTGTAATACAGTGATAGACCTGTACCCACCAGTACTGTACCGCAGTGGTGTACAGTGACAGACCTGTACCCACCAGTACTGTACCCCAGTGTTATACAGGGACAGTCCTGTACCCACCAGAACTGTACCCCAGTCATATACAGTGACAGACCTGTACCCACCAGTGCTGTACCCCAGTGTTGTACAGTGACAGACATGTACCCACCAGAACTGTACCCCAGTGTTATACAGTGACATACCTGTACCCACCGGGACTGTACCCCAATGTTATACTGTGACAGACCTGTACCCACCAGGACTGTACCCTAATGTTATACAGTGACAGATCTGTACCTACCAGTACTGTACCCCAGTGTTATACAGTGACAGACATGTACCCACCAGTACTGTATCCCAGTGTTATACAGTGACAGATCTGTACCCACCAGTACTGTACCCCAGTGTATTACAGTGACAGTCCTGTACCTACCAGTACAGCACCCCAGTGTTATACAGCGACAGACCTGTACCCACCAGTACTGCACCCCGGTGTGATACAGTGACAGACCTGTATCCACCAGTACTGTACCCCAGTGTTATACAGTGACTGGCCTGTACCCACCAGTACTGTGCCCCAGTGTTGTACAGTGACAGACCTGTACCCACCAGTACTGTACCCCAGTGTGATACAGTGACAGACCTGTATCCACCAGTACTGTACCCCAGTGTTATACAGTGACTGGCCTGTACCCACCAGTACTGTACCCCAGTGTTATACAGTGACAGACCTGTACCCACCAGTACTGTACCCCAGTGTTATACAATGGCAGACCTGTACCCACCAGTACTGCACCCCGGTGTTATATTGTGACAGACCTGCACCCACCAGTGCTGTACGCCAGTGTATTACAGTGACAGACCGTATCCACCAATACAGAACACCAGTGTGACACAGTGGCAGACCTGTACCCACCAGTACTGTACCCCAGTGTTATACAGTGCCAGACCTGTACCCACCAGTACTGCACCCCGGTGTTAGATAGTGACAGACCTGCACCCACCAGTGCTATACCCCAGTGTATTACAGTGACAGACCGCACCCACCAGTACTGTACCCCAGTGTTATACAGTGACAGACCTGTACCCATCAGTACTGCACCCCTGTGTCAGACAGTGACAGACCTGTACCCACCAGTACTGTAGCCCAGTGTTATACAGTGACAGACCTGTACCCACCAGTACTGTACCCCAGTGTTATACAGTGACAGACCTGTACCCACCAGTACTGCACCCCAGTGTTATACAGTGACATACCTGTACCCACCAGTACTGCACCCCAGTGTTATACAGTGACAGACCTGTACCCACCAGTACTGCACCCCGGTGTTATACAGTGACAGACCTGCACCCACCAGTGCTGTACCCCAGTGTATTACAGTGACAGACCGTACCCACCAATACAGAACACCATTGTGACACAGTGACAGACCTGTACCCACCAGTACTGTACCCCAGTGTTATACAGTGACAGACCCGTACCCACCTGTACTGTACCCCAGTGTTATACAATGGCAGACCTGTACCCACCAGTACTGTACCCCAGTGTTATACAGTGGCAGACCCGTACCCACCTGTACTGTACCCCAGTATTATACAGTGACAGACCTGTACCCACCAGTCCTATACCCCAGTGTCATATAGTGACAGACCTGTACCCACCAGTACTGTACCCCAATGTGATACAATGGCAGGCCTGTACCCACCACTACTGTACCCCAGTGTAACACAGTTACAGTCCTGTACCCACCAGAACTGTACCCCAGTGTTATACAGTGACAGACCTGTACCCTCCCGTACTGTATCCCAGCGTTATACAGTGACAGAACTATACCCACAAGTACTGTATCCCAGTGTAATACAGTGACAGACCTGCACCCACCAGTACTGTACCGCAGTGGTATACAGTGACAGACCTGTACCCACCAGTACTGTACCCCAGTGTTATACAGTGACAGTCCTGCACCCACCAGAACTGTACCCCAGTCGTATACAGTGACAGACCTGTACCCACCAGTACTGTACCCCAGTGTTGTACAGTGACAGACCTGTACCCACCAGAACTGTACCCCAGTGTTATACAGTGACAGACCTGTACCCACCAGGACTGTACCCCAATGTTATACTGTGACAGACCTGTACCCACCAGGACTATACCCCAATGTTATACAGTGACAGATCTGTACCCACCAGTACTGTACCCCAGTGTATTACAGTGACAGAGCTGTACCTACCAGTACAGAACCCCAGTGTTATACAGCGACAGACCTGTACCCACCAGTACTGCACCCCCGTGTTATATAATGACAGACCTGCACCCACCAGTACTGTACCCCAGTGTTATACAGTGACAGACCTGTACCCACCAGTACTGTACCCCAGTGTTATACAGTGACATACCTGTACCCACCAGTACTGTACCCCAGTGTTATCGAGACAGACCTGTACCCACCAGTACTGTACCCCAGTGTTATACAGTGACAGACCTGTATCCACCAGTACTGTATCCCAGTGTGACACAGTGACAGACCTGTACCCACCAGTATTGTACCCCAGTGTTATCGAGACAGACCTGTACCCACCAGTACTGTACCCCAGTGTTATACAGTGACAGACCTGTACCCACCAGAACTGTACCCCAGTGTTATACAGTGACAGACCTGTACCCACCAGAACTGTACCCCAGTGTTATACAGTGACAGACCTGTACCCACCAGAACTGTACCCCAGTGTTATACAGTGACAGACCTGTATCCACCAGTACTGTACCCCAGTGTTATACAGTGACTGGCCTGTACCCACCAGTACTGTATCCCAGTGTTATACAGTGACAGACCTGTACCCACCAGTACTGTACCCCAGAGTTATACAGTGACAGACCTGTACCCACCAGAACTGTACCCCAGTGTTATACAGTGACAGACCTGTACCCACCAGTACTGTACCACAATGTTATACAGTGACAGATCTGTACTCACCAGTGCTGTACCCCAGCGTATTACAGTGACAGACCTGTACCCACCAGTACAGAACCCCAGTGTTATACAGCGACAGACCTGTCCCCACCAGTACTGCACCCCAGTGTTATACAGTGACAGACCTGTACCCACCAGTACTGTATCCCAGTGTTATACAGTGACAGACCTGCACCCACCAGTACTGTGCCCCAGTGTTGTACAGTGACAGACCTGTACCCACCAGTACTGTACCCCAGTGTTATACAGTGACAGGCCTGTACCCACCAGTACTGTACCCCAGTGTGATACAGGAACAGACCTTTACCCACTAGTACTGTACCCCAGTGTTATACAGTGACAGTCCTGTACCCACCAGTACTGCACCCAGTGTTACACAGTGACAGTCCTGTACCCACCAGAACAGTACCCAAGTGTTATACAGTGACAGACCTATACCCACCAGTACTGTACCCCAGTGTATTACAATGACAGACCTGCACGCACCAGTATTGTACCCCAGTGTTGTACAGTGACAGACCTGTACCCACCAGTACTGTACCCCAGTGTTATACAGTGACAGACCAGTACCCACCAGTACTGTGTCCCAGTGTTATACAGTGACAAACAGTACCCACCAGTACTGTACCCCAGTGTTATACAGTGACAGACCTGTACCCACAAGTACTGTATCCCAGTGTAATACAGTGACAGACCGTACCCACTAATACAGAACACCAGTGTGACACATTGACAGACCTGTACCCACCAGTACTGTACCCCAGTGTTATACAGTGACAGACCTGTACCCACCAGTACTGTGTCCCAGTGTTGAACAGTGACAGTCATGTACCCACCATTACTGTACCACAGTGTTATACAGTGACAGACCTGTACCCACCAGTACTGTACCTCAGTGTGACAGTGACAGACCTGTACCCACCAGTACTGTACCCCAGTGTATTACAGTGACAGACCTGTACCCTCCAGTACTGTATCCCAGCGTTATACAGTGACAGACCAGTACTCACCAGTCCTGTACACCAGTGTTACACAGTGACAGACCTGTACCCACAAGTACTGTATCCCAGTGTTATACAGTGACAGACCTGTACCCAGCAGTACTGTACCGCAGTGGTATACAGTGACAGACCTGTACCCACCAGTACTGTACCCCAGTGTTATACAGGGACAGTCCTGCACCCACCAGAACTGTACCCCAGTCGTATACAGTGACAGACCTGTACCCACCAGTGCTGTACCCCAGTGTTGTACAGTGACAGGCATGTAACCAACAGAACTGTACCCCAGTGTTATACAGTGACAGACCTGTACCCACCGGGACTGTACCCCAATGTTATACTGTGACAGACCTGTACCCACCAGGACTGTACCCCAATGTTATACAGAGACAGATCTGTACCCACCAGTACTGTACCCCAGTGTATTACAGTGACAGACCTGTACCTACCAGTACAGAACCCCAGTGTTATACAGCGACAGACCTGTACCCACCAGTACTGCACCCCGGTGTGATACAGTGACAGACCTGATCCCACCAGTACTGTACCCCAGTGTGATACAGTGACAGACCTGTACCCACCAGTACTGTACCCCAGTGTTATACAGTGACTGGCCTGTACCCACCAGCACTGTGCCCCAGTGCTGTACAGTGACAGTCCTGTAGCCACCACTACTGTACCCCAGTGTTATACAGTGACAGACCTGTACCCACCAGTACTGTACCCCAGTGTGATACAGTGATAGACCTGTATCCACCAGTACTGTACCCCAGTGTTATACAGTGACTGGCCTGTACCCACCAGTACTGTACCCCAGTGTTATACAGTGACAGACCTGTACCCACCAGTACTGTACCCCAGTGTTATACAATGGCAGACCTGTACCCACAAGTACTGTACCCCAGTGTTATACAGTGACTGGCCTGTACCCACCAGTACTGCACCCCAGTGTTATACAGTGACAGACCTGTACCCACCAGTACTGCACCCCGGTGTTATATAGTGACAGACCTGCACCCACCAGTGCTGTACGCCAGTGTATTACAGTGACAGACCGTACCACCAATACAGAACACCAGTGTGACACAGTGACAGACCTGTACCCACCAGTACTGTACCCCAGTGTTATACAGTGACAGACCTGTACCCACCAGCACTGTGTCCCAGTGTTGTACAGTGACAGTCCTGTACCCACCAGTACTTTACCACAGTGTTATACAGTGGCAGACCTGTACCCACCAGTACTGTACCCCAGTGTGATAGTGACAGACCTGTACCCACCAGTACTGTACCCCAGTGTATTACAGTGACAGACCTGTACCTACCAGTACATAACCCCAGTGTTATACAGCGACAGACCTGTACCCATCAGTGCTGTACCCCAGTGTATTACAGTGACAGACCGTACCCACCAATACAGAACACCAGTGTGACACAGTGACAGACCTGTACCCACCAGTACTGTACCCCAGTGTTATACAGTGACAGACCTGTACCCACCAGTACTGTACCCCAGTGTTATACAGTGACATACCTGTACCCACCAGTACTGTACCCCAGTGTGATACAGTGACAGACCTGTATCCACCAGTACTGTACCCCAGTGTTATATAGTGACTGGCCTGTACCCATCAGTTCTCTACCCCAGTGTTATACAGTGACAGACCTGTACCCACCAGTACTGTACCCCAGTGTTATACAATGGCAGACCTGTACCCACCAATACTGTACCCCAGTGTTATACAATGGCAGACCTGTACCCACCAGTACTGTATCCCAGTATTATACAGTGACAGACCTGTACCCACCAGTCCTATACCCCAGTGTCATATAGTGACAGACCTGTACCCACCAGTACTGTACCCCAGTGTGATACAATGGCAGGCCTGTACCCACCAGTACTGTACCCCAGTGTAAAACAGTGACAGTACTGTGCCCATGAGAACTGTACCCCAGTGTTATACAGTGACAGACCTGTACCCACCAGTACTGTGTCCCAGTGTTGAACAGTGACAGTCATGTACCCACCATTACTGTACCACAGTGTTATACAGTGACAGACCTGTACCCACCAGTACTGTACCTCAGTGTGACAGTGACAGACCTGTACCCACCAGTACTGTACCCCAGTGTATTACAGTGACAGACCTGTACCCTCCAGTACTGTATCCCAGCGTTATACAGTGACAGACCAGTACTCACCAGTCCTGTACACCAGTGTTACACAGTGACAGACCTGTACCCACAAGTACTGTATCCCAGTGTTATACAGTGACAGACCTGTACCCAGCAGTACTGTACCGCAGTGGTATACAGTGACAGACCTGTACCCACCAGTACTGTACCCCAGTGTTATACAGGGACAGTCCTGCACCCACCAGAACTGTACCCCAGTCGTATACAGTGACAGACCTGTACCCACCAGTGCTGTACCCCAGTGTTGTACAGTGACAGGCATGTAACCAACAGAACTGTACCCCAGTGTTATACAGTGACAGACCTGTACCCACCGGGACTGTACCCCAATGTTATACTGTGACAGACCTGTACCCACCAGGACTGTACCCCAATGTTATACAGAGACAGATCTGTACCCACCAGTACTGTACCCCAGTGTATTACAGTGACAGACCTGTACCTACCAGTACAGAACCCCAGTGTTATACAGCGACAGACCTGTACCCACCAGTACTGCACCCCGGTGTGATACAGTGACAGACCTGATCCCACCAGTACTGTACCCCAGTGTGATACAGTGACAGACCTGTACCCACCAGTACTGTACCCCAGTGTTATACAGTGACTGGCCTGTACCCACCAGCACTGTGCCCCAGTGCTGTACAGTGACAGTCCTGTAGCCACCACTACTGTACCTCAGTGTTATACAGTGACAGACCTGTACCCACCAGTACTGTACCCCAGTGTGATACAGTGATAGACCTGTATCCACCAGTACTGTACCCCAGTGTTATACAGTGACTGGCCTGTACCCACCAGTACTGTACCCCAGTGTTATACAGTGACAGACCTGTACCCACCAGTACTGTACCCCAGTGTTATACAATGGCAGACCTGTACCCACAAGTACTGTACCCCAGTGTTATACAGTGACTGGCCTGTACCCACCAGTACTGCACCCCAGTGTTATACAGTGACAGACCTGTACCCACCAGTACTGCACCCCGGTGTTATATAGTGACAGACCTGCACCCACCAGTGCTGTACGCCAGTGTATTACAGTGACAGACCGTACCACCAATACAGAACACCAGTGTGACACAGTGACAGACCTGTACCCACCAGTACTGTACCCCAGTGTTATACAGTGACAGACCTGTACCCACCAGTACTGTGTCCCAGTGTTGTACAGTGACAGTCCTGTACCCACCAGTACTTTACCACAGTGTTATACAGTGGCAGACCTGTACCCACCAGTACTGTACCCCAGTGTGATAGTGACAGACCTGTACCCACCAGTACTGTACCCCAGTGTATTACAGTGACAGACCTGTACCTACCAGTACATAACCCCAGTGTTATACAGCGACAGACCTGTACCCATCAGTGCTGTACCCCAGTGTATTACAGTGACAGACCTGTACCCACCAATACAGAACACCAGAGTGACACAGTGACAGACCTGTACCCACCAGTACTGTACCCCAGTGTTATACAGTGACAGACCTGTACCCACCAGTACTGTACCCCAGTGTTATACAGTGACATACCTGTACCCACCAGTACTGTACCCCAGTGTGATACAGTGACAGACCTGTATCCACCAGTACTGTACCCCAGTGTTATATAGTGACTGGCCTGTACCCATCAGTTCTCTACCCCAGTGTTATACAGTGACAGACCTGTACCCACCAGTACTGTACCCCAGTGTTATACAATGGCAGACCTGTACCCACCAATACTGTACCCCAGTGTTATACAATGGCAGACCTGTACCCACCAGTACTGTATCCCAGTATTATACAGTGACAGACCTGTACCCACCAGTCCTATACCCCAGTGTCATATAGTGACAGACCTGTACCCACCAGTACTGTACCCCAGTGTGATACAATGGCAGGCCTGTACCCACCAGTACTGTACCCCAGTGTAAAACAGTGACAGTACTGTGCCCATGAGAACTGTACCCCAGTGTTATACAGTGACAGACCTGTACCCACCAGTACTGTACCCCAGTGTTATACAGTGACAGACCTGTACCCTTCAGTACTGTATCCCAGCGTTATACAGTGACAGACCAGTACTCACCAGTCCTGTACACCAGTGTTACACAGTGACAGAACTATACCCAAAAGTACTGTATCCCAGTGTAATACAGTGACAGACCTGTACCCACCAGTACTGTACCCCAGTGTTGTACAGTGACAGACCTGTACCCACCAGAACTGTACCCCAGTGTTTTACAGTGACAGACCTGTAGCCACCAGGACTGTACCCCAATGTTATACTGTGACAGACCTGTACCCACCAGGACTGTACCCCAATGTTATACAGTGACAGATCTGTACCCACCAGTACTGTACCCCAGTGTATTACAGTGACAGAGATGTACCTACCAGTACAGAACCCCAGTGTTATGCAGCGACAGACCTGTACCCACCAGTACTGCACCCCCGTGTTATATAATGACAGACCTGCACCCACCAGTACTGTACCCCAGTCTATTACAGTGACAGACCGTACCCACCAATACAGAACACCAGTGTGACACAGTGACAGACCTGTACCCACCAGTACTGTACCCTAGTGTTATACAGTGACAGACCTGTACCCACCAGTACTGTACCCCAGTGTTATACAGTGACAGACCTGTACCCACCAGTACTGTACCCTCGTGTTATACAGTGACAGTCCTGTACCCACCAGTACTGTACCCCAGTGTTATACAGTGACAGACCTGTACCCACCAGTACTGTACCCCAGTGTGATACAGTGACAGACCTGTACCCACCAGTACTGTACCCCAGTGTTATACAGTGACTGGCCTGTACCCACCAGTACTGTGCCCCAGTGTTGCACAGTGACAGTCCTGCAGCCACCACTACTGTACCCCAGTGTTATACAGTGACAGACCTGTAACCACCAGTACTGTACCCCAGTGTGATACAGTGATAGACCTGTATCCACCAGTACTGTACCCCAGTGTTATACAGTGACTGGCCTGTACCCACCAGTACTGTACCCCAGTGTTATACAGTGACATACCTGTACCCACCAGTACTGTACCCCAGTGTTATACAATGGCAGACCTGTACCCACCAGTACTGTACCCCCGTGTTATACAGTGACTGGCCTGTACCCACCAGTACTGTACCCCAGTGTTATACAGTGACAGACCTGTACCCACCAGTACTGCACCCCGGTGTTATATAGTGACAGACCTGCACCCACCAGTGCTGTACGCCAGTGTATTACAGTGACAGACCGTACCACCAATACAGAACACCAGTGTGACACAGTGACAGACCTGTACCCACCAGTACTGTACCCCAGTGTTATACAGTGACAGACCTGTACCCACCAGTACTGTGTCCCAGCGTTAAACTGTGACAGACCTGTACCCACCAGTACTGTATCCCAGTGTTATACAGTGATTGACTTGTACCCACCAGTACTGCACCCCAGTGTTAGACAATGACAGACCTGTACCCACCAGTACTGTACCCCAGTGTGACACAGTGACAGACCTGTACCCACCAGTACTGTACCCAAGTGTTATACTGTGACAGACTTGTACACTCCAGTACTGTACCCCAGTGTGACACAGTGACAGACCTGTACCCACCAGTACTGTACCCCAGTGTTATACAGTGACAGACCTGTACCCACCAGTACTGTACCCCAGTGTGACACAGTGACAGACCTGTACCCACCAGTACTGTACCCAAGTGTTATACTGTGACAGACCTGTACACTCCAGTACTGTACCCCAGTGTGACACAATGACAGACCTGTACCCACCAGTACTGTACCCCAGTGTTATACAGTGACAGACCTGTACCAAGCAGTACTGTACCCCAGTGGTATACAGCGACATACCTGCACCCACCAGTACTGTACCCCAGTGTTATACAGTGACAGACCTGTACCCACCAGTACTGTACCCCAGTGGTACACAGCGACATACCTGCACCCACCAGTACTGTACCCCAGTGTTATACAGTGACAGACCTGTACCCACCAGTACTGTACACCAGTGTTATACAGTGACAGACCTGTACCCACCAGTACAGTACCCCAACGTTATACAGTGAGATTCCTGTATCCACCAGTACTGTACACCAGTGTTATACAGTGACAGAGCTGTGCACTCCAGTACTATACCCCAGTGTTATACAGTGACAGACCTATGCCCAACAGTACTGCACCCCAGTGTTATACAGTGACAGACCTGTACACTCCAGTACTGCACCCCAGTGTCATACAGTGACAGAGCTGTACGAAGCAGTACTGTACCCCAGTGTTATACAGTGACAGACCTGTACACTCCAGTACTGTACCGCAGTGTTATACAGTGACAGAGCTGTACCCACCAGTACTGTACCCCAGTGTTGTACAGTGACAGTCCTGTACCCACCAGTACTTTACCACAGTGTTATACAGTGGCAGACCTGTACCCACCAGTACTGTACCCCAGTGTGATAGTGACAGACCTGTACCCACCAGTACTGTACCCCAGTGTATTACAGTGACAGACCTGTACCTACCAGTACATAACCCCAGTGTTATACAGCGACAGACCTGTACCCATCAGTGCTGTCCCCCGGTGTATTACAGTGACAGACCGTACCCACCAATACAGAACACCAGTGTGACACAGTGACAGACCTGTACCCACCAGTACTGTACCCCAGTGTTATACAGTGACAGACCTGTACCCACCAGTACTGTACCCCAGTGTTATACAGTGACATACCTGTACCCACCAGTACTGTACCCCAGTGTGATACAGTGACAGACCTGTATCCACCAGTACTGTACCCCAGTGTTATACAGTGACTGGCCTGTACCCACCAGTTCTCTACCCCAGTGTTATACAGTGACAGACCTGTACCCACCTGTACTGTACCCCAGTGTTATACAATGGCAGACCTGTACCCACCAATACTGTACCCCAGTGTTATACAATGGCAGACCTGTACCCACCAGTACTGTATCCCAGTATTATACAGTGACAGACCTGTACCCACCAGTCCTATACCCCAGTGTCATATAGTGACAGACTTGTACCCACCAGTACTGTACCCCAGTGTGATACAATGGCAGGCCTGTACCCACCAGTACTGTACCCCAGTGTAAAACAGTGACAGTACTGTACCCACGAGAACTGTACCCCAGTGTTATACAGTGACAGACCTGTACCCACCAGTACTGTACCCCAGTGTTATACAGTGACAGACCTGTACCCTCCAGTACTGTATCCCAGCGTTATACAGTGACAGACCAGTACTCACCAGTCCTGTACACCAGTGTTACACAGTGACAGAACTATACCCAAAAGTACTGTATCCCAGTGTAATACAGTGACAGACCTGTACCCACCAGTACTGTACCGCAGTGGTATACAGTGACAGTCCTGCACCCACCAGAACTGTACCCCGTCGTATACAGTGACAGACCTGTACCCACCAGTACTGTACCCCAGTGTTGTACAGTGACAGACCTGTACCCACCAGAACTTTACCCCAGTGTTTTACAGTGACAGACCTGTAGCCACCAGGACTGTACCCCAATGTTATACTGTGACATACCTGTACCCACCAGGACTGTACCCCAATGTTATACAGTGACAGATCTGTACCCACCAGTACTGTACCCCAGTGTATTACAGTGACAGAGATGTACCTACCAGTACAGAACCCAAGTGTTATGCAGCGACAGACCTGTACCCACCAGTACTGCACCCCCGTGTTATATAATGACAGACCTGCACCCACCAGTGCTGTACCCCAGTCTATTACAGTGACAGACCGTACCCACCAATACAGAACACCAGTGTGACACAGTGACAGACCTGTACCCAGCAGTACTGTACCCCAGTGTTATACAATGGCAGACCTGTACCCACCAGTACTGTGTCCCAGTATTACACAGTGACAGACCTGTACACACCAGTACAGAACCCCAGTGTAATACAGTGGCAGACCTGTACTCACCTGTACTGTACCCAAGTGTTATAAAGTGACAGACCTGTACCCACCAGTACTGTACCCCAGTGTATTACAGTGACAGACCTGTACCCAGCAGTACTGTATCCTAGTGTTATACAGTGACAGATCTGTACCCTCCAGTACTGTATCCCAGCGTTAAACTGTGACAGACCAGGACTCACCAGTACAGTATCCCAGTGTTATACAGTGACAGACATGTACCCACCAGTAGAGTACCCCAGTGTTATACAGTGATTGACTTGTACCCACCAGTACTGCACCCCAGTGTTATACAATGACAGACCTGTACCCACCAGTACTGTACCCCAGTGTGACACAGTGACAGACCTGTACCCACCAGTACTGTACCCAAGTGTTATACTGTGACAGACTTGTACACTCCAGTACTGTACCCCAGTGTGACACAGTGACAGACCTGTACCCACCAGTACTGTACCCCAGTTTTATACAGTGACAGACCTGTACCCACCAGTACTGTACCCCAGTGTGACACAGTGACAGACCTGTACCCACCAGTACTGTACCCAAGTGTTATACTGTGACAGACTTGTACACTCCAGTACTGTACCCCAGTGTGACACAGTGACAGACCTGTACCCACCAGTACTGTACCCCAGTGTTATACAGTGACAGACCTGTACCAAGCAGTACTGTACCCCAGTGTTATACAGTGACAGACCTGTACCCACCAGTACTGTACCCCAGTGTTGTACGGTGACAGACCTGTACCCACCAGTACTGTACCCCAGTGTTATCCAGTGACAGATCTGTACACACCAGTACTGTACCCCAGTGTTATACAGTGACAGACCTGTACCCACCAGTACTGTACCCCAGTGTTATACAGTGACAGCCCTGTACCCACCAGTGCTGTACCCCAGTGTTATACAGTGACAGACCGTACCCGCCAGTACAGAACCCCAGTGTTATACAGTGACAGACCTGTACCCACCAGTACTGTACCCCAGTGTTATACAGTGACAGACCTGTACCCACCAGTACTGTACCCTAGTGTTATACAGTGACAGACCTGTACCCACCAGTACTGTATCCCAGTGTTATACAGTGACAGACCTGTACCCACCAGTACTGTACCCCAGTGTTATACAGTGACAGACCCGTACCCACCAGTACTGTACCCCAGTGTTATACAGTGACAGATCTGTACTCACCAGTGCTGTACCCCAGTGTTATAAAGTGACAGACCTGTACCCACCAGTACTGTACCCCAGTGTTATACAGTGACAGACCTGTACCCACCAGTACTGTACCCCAGTGTTATAGAGTGACAGACCTGTACCCACCAGTACTGTACCCCAGTGTTATACAGTGACAGACCTGTACCCACCAGTATTGTACCCCAGTGTTATACAGTGACAGACCTGTACCCACCAGTACTGTACCCCAGTGGTATACAGCGACATACCTGTACCCACCAGTACTGTACCCCAGTGTTATACAGTGACAGACCTGTGCCCACCAGTCCTGTATCCCAGTGCTATACAGTGACAGACCTGTACAAAGCATTACTGTACCCCAGTGTTATACAGTGACAGACCTGTGCCCACCAGTCCTGTATCCCAGTGTTACACAGTGACAGAGCTGTACAAAGCATTACTGTACCCCAGTGTTAGACAGTGACAGACCTGCACCCACTAGTACTGTACCCCAGTGTTATACAATGGCAGATCTGTACCCACCAGTAAAGTACCCCAGTATTATACAGTGATTGACTTGTACTCACCAGTACTGTACCCCAGTGTTATACAGTGACAGATCTGTACCCACCAGTACTGTACCCCAGTGTTATACAGTGACAGACCTGTACCCGCAAGTACTGTGCCCTAGTGTTTTACAGTGACAGACCTGTACCCACCAGTACTGTACCCCAGTGTTATACAATGACAGAACTGTACCCACCAGTATTGTACCCCAGTGTTATACAGTGACATAACTGTACACACCAGTAGTCCACCCCAGTATCATACAGTGACAGACCTGTACCCACCAGGAATGGACACCAGTGTGACACAGTGACAAACCTGTACCCACCAGTTCTGTACCCCAGTGTTATACAGTGACTGACATGTACCCACCAGGACTGTACACCAGCGTGACACAGTGACACACCTGTACCCTCTAGTGCTGTACCCCAGTGTTATACAATGACAGACCTGTACCCACCAGCAGAGTACCCCAGTGTTATACAGTAACAGACCTGTACCCACCAGTACTGTATCCCATTGTAATAACGTGGCAGACCTGAACTCACCTGTACTGTACCCAAGTGTTATGCAGTGACAGACCTGTACCCACCAGTACTGTACCCCAGTGGTATACAGTGACAGACCTGTACCCACCAGTACTGTACCCCAATGTTATACAGTGACAGACCTGTACCCACTAGAACTGTACCCTAGCGTTATCCAGTGACAGACCTGTACACACCAGTACTGTACCCCAGTGTTATACAGTGACAGACCTGTACCCAGCAGTACTGTACCCTAGTGTTATCCAGTGACAGACCTGTACCCACCAGTACTGTATCCCAGTGTTATACAGTGACAGACTTGTACCCACCAGTACTGTATCCCAGTGTTATACAGTGACAGACCTGTCCCCACCAGTACTGTACCCCAGTGTTATACAGTGACAGGCCTGTACCCACCAGTACTGTACCCTAGTGTTATACAGTGACAGACCTGTACACACCAGTACTGTACCCCAGTGTTATACAGTGACAGACCTGTACCCACCAGTACTGTACCCCAGTGTTATACAATGACAGACCTGTACCCACCAGTGATGTACCCCAGTGTTATACAGTGACAGACCTGTACCCACCAGTACTGTACCCCAGTGTTATACAGTGACGACCTGTACCCACCAGTACTGTATCCCAGTGTGACACAGTGACAGACCTGTACCCACCAGTGCTGTACCCCAGTGTTGTACAGTGACAGACCTGTACCCTCCAGTACTGTATCCCAGTGTGACACAGTGACAGACCTGTCCTCACCAGTACTGTACCCCAGTGCTGTACAGTGACAGACCTATACTCACCAGTGCTGTACCCCAGTGTTATACAGTGACATATCTGTACTCACCAGTGCTGTACCCCAGTGTTATACAGTGACATACCGTACCCGCCAGTACAGAACCCCAGTGTTATACTGTGACAGACCTGTACCCACCAGTCCTGTACCCCAGTGTTATACAGTGGCAGACCTGTACCCACCAGTACTGTATCCCAGTGTTATACAGTGACAGACCTGTACCCACCAGTACTGTACCCCAGTGTTATACAGTGACAGACCTGTACCCACCAGTACTGTACCCCAGTGTTATACAGTGACAGACCTGTACCCACCAGTACTGTACCCCAGTGTTATACAGTGACAGACCTGTACCCACCAGTACTGTACCCTAGTGTTATACAGTGACAGACCTGTACCCACCAGTACTGTATCCCAGTGTTATACAGTGACAGACCTGTACCCACCAGTACTGTACCCCAGTGTTATACAGTGACAGACCCGTACCCACCAGTACTGTACCCCAGTGTTATACAGTGACAGATCTGTACTCACCAGTGCTGTACCCCAGTGTTATAAAGTGACAGACCTGTACCCACCAGTACTGTACCCCAGTGTTATACAGTGACAGACCTGTACCCACCAGTACTGTACCCCAGTGTTATACAGTGACAGACCTGTACCCACCAGTACTGTACCCCAGTGTTATACAGTGACAGACCTGTACCCACCAGTATTGTACCCCAGTGTTATACAGTGACAGACCTGTACCCACCAGTACTGTACCCCAGTGGTATACAGCGACATACCTGTACCCACCAGTACTGTACCCCAGTGTTATACAGTGACAGACCTGTGCCCACCAGTCCTGTATCCCAGTGCTATACAGTGACAGACCTGTACAAAGCATTACTGTACCCCAGTGTTATACAGTGACAGACCTGTGCCCACCAGTCCTGTATCCCAGTGTTACACAGTGACAGAGCTGTACAAAGCATTACTGTACCCCAGTGTTAGACAGTGACAGACCTGCACCCACTAGTACTGTACCCCAGTGTTATACAATGGCAGATCTGTACCCACCAGTAAAGTACCCCAGTATTATACAGTGATTGACTTGTACTCACCAGTACTGTACCCCAGTGTTATACAGTGACAGATCTGTACCCACCAGTACTGTACCCCAGTGTTATACAGTGACAGACCTGTACCCGCAAGTACTGTGCCCTAGTGTTATACAGTGACAGACCTGTACCCACCAGTACTGTACCCCAGTGTTATACAATGACAGAACTGTACCCACCAGTATTGTACCCCAGTGTTATACAGTGACATAACTGTACACACCAGTAGTCCACCCCAGTATCATACAGTGACAGACCTGTACCCACCAGGAATGGACACCAGTGTGACACAGTGACACACCTGTACCCACCAGTTCTGTACCCCAGTGTTATACAGTGACTGACATGTACCCACCAGGACTGTACACCAGCGTGACACAGTGACACACCTGTACCCTCTAGTGCTGTACCCCAGTGTTATACAATGACAGACCTGTACCCACCAGCAGAGTACCCCAGTGTTATACAGTAACAGACCTGTACCCACCAGTACTGTATCCCATTGTAATAACGTGGCAGACCTGAACTCACCTGTACTGTACCCAAGTGTTATGCAGTGACAGACCTGTACCCACCAGTACTGTACCCCAGTGGTATACAGTGACAGACCTGTACCCACCAGTACTGTACCCCAATGTTATACAGTGACAGACCTGTACCCACTAGAACTGTACCCTAGCGTTATCCAGTGACAGACCTGTACACACCAGTACTGTACCCCAGTGTTATACAGTGACAGACCTGTACCCAGCAGTACTGTACCCTAGTGTTATCCAGTGACAGACCTGTACCCACCAGTACTGTATCCCAGTGTTATACAGTGACAGACTTGTACCCACCAGTACTGTATCCCAGTGTTATACAGTGACAGACCTGTCCCCACCAGTACTGTACCCCAGTGTTATACAGTGACAGGCCTGTACCCACCAGTACTGTACCCTAGTGTTATACAGTGACAGACCTGTACCCACCAGTGCTGTACCCCAGTGTTATACAGTGACAGACCGTACCCGCCAGTACAGAACCCCAGTGTTATACAGTGACAGACCTGTACCCACCAGTACTGTATCCCAGTGTTATACAGTGACAGACCTGTACCCACCAGTACTGTACCCCAGTGTTATACAGTGACAGACCTGTACCCACCAGTACTGTACCCCAGTGTTATACAGTGACAGACCTGTACCCACCAGTACTGTACCCTAGTGTTATACAGTGACAGACATGTACCCACCAGTACTGTATCCCAGTGTTATACAGTGACAGACCTGTACCCACCAGTACTGTACCCCAGTGTTATACAGTGACAGACCCGTACCCACCAGTACTGTACCCCAGTGTTATACAGTGACAGATCTGTACTCACCAGTGCTGTACCCCAGTGTTATAAAGTGACAGACCTGTACCCACCAGTACTGTACCCCAGTGTTATACAGTGACAGACCTGTACCCACCAGTACCGTACCCCAGTGTTATACAGTGACAGACCTGTACCCACCAGTACTGTACCCCAGTGTTATACAGTGACAGACCTGTACCCACCAGTATTGTACCCCAGTGTTATACAGTGACAGACCTGTACCCACCAGTACTGTACCCCAGTGGTATACAGCGACATACCTGTACCCACCAGTACTGTACCCCAGTGTTATACAGTGACAGACCTGTGCCCACCAGTCCTGTATCCCAGTGTTATACAGTGACAGACCTGTACAAAGCATTACTGTACCCCAGTGTTATACAGTGACAGACCTGTGCCCACCAGTCCTGTATCCCAGTGTTATACAGTGACAGAGCTGCACCCACTAGTACTGTACCCCAGTGTTATACAATGGCAGACCTGTACCCACCAGTAAAGTACCCCAGTATTATACAGTGATTGACTTGTACTCACCAGTACTGTACCCCAGTGTTATACAGTGACAGATCTGTACCCACCAGTACTGTACCCCAGTGTTATACAGTGACAGACCTGTACCCGCAAGTACTGTGCCCTAGTGTTATACAGTGACAGACCTGTACCCACCAGTACTGTACCCCAGTGTTATACAATGACAGAACTGTACCCACCAGTATTGTACCCCAGTGTTATACAGTGACATAACTGTACACACCAGTAGTCCACCCCAGTATCATACAGTGACAGACCTGTACCCACCAGGAATGGACACCAGTGTGACACAGTGGCACACCTGTACCCACCAGTTCTGTATCCCAGTGTTATACAGTGACAGACCTGTCCCCACCAGTACTGTACCCCAGTGTTATACAGTGACAGGCCTGTACCCACCAGTACTGTACCCTAGTGTTATACAGTGACAGACCTGTACACACCAGTACTGTACCCCAGTGTTATACAGTGACAGACCTGTACCCACCAGTACTGTACCCCAGTGTTATACAATGACAGACCTGTACCCACCAGTGATGTACCCCAGTGTTATACAGTGACAGACCTGTACCCACCAGTACTGTACCCCAGTGTTATACAGTGACGACCTGTACCCACCAGTACTGTATCCCAGTGTGACACAGTGACAGACCTGTACCCACCAGTGCTGTACCCCAGTGTTGTACAGTGACAGACCTGTACCCTCCAGTACTGTATCCCAGTGTGACACAGTGACAGACCTGTCCTCACCAGTACTGTACCCCAGTGCTGTACAGTGACAGACCTATACTCACCAGTGCTGTACCCCAGTGTTATACAGTGACATATCTGTACTCACCAGTGCTGTACCCCAGTGTTATACAGTGACATACCGTACCCGCCAGTACAGAACCCCAGTGTTATACTGTGACAGACCTGTACCCACCAGTCCTGTACCCCAGTGTTATACAGTGGCAGACCTGTACCCACCAGTACTGTATCCCAGTGTTATACAGTGACAGACCTGTACCCACCAGTACTGTACCCCAGTGTTATACAGTGACAGACCTGTACCCACCAGTACTGTACCCCAGTGTTATACAGTGACAGACCTGTACCCACCAGTACTGTACCCCAGTGTTATACAGTGACAGACCTGTACCCACCAGTACTGTACCCTAGTGTTATACAGTGACAGACCTGTACCCACCAGTACTGTATCCCAGTGTTATACAGTGACAGACCTGTACCCACCAGTACTGTACCCCAGTGTTATACAGTGACAGACCCGTACCCACCAGTACTGTACCCCAGTGTTATACAGTGACAGATCTGTACTCACCAGTGCTGTACCCCAGTGTTATAAAGTGACAGACCTGTACCCACCAGTACTGTACCCCAGTGTTATACAGTGACAGACCTGTACCCACCAGTACTGTACCCCAGTGTTATACAGTGACAGACCTGTACCCACCAGTACTGTACCCCAGTGTTATACAGTGACAGACCTGTACCCACCAGTATTGTACCCCAGTGTTATACAGTGACAGACCTGTACCCACCAGTACTGTACCCCAGTGGTATACAGCGACATACCTGTACCCACCAGTACTGTACCCCAGTGTTATACAGTGACAGACCTGTGCCCACCAGTCCTGTATCCCAGTGCTATACAGTGACAGACCTGTACAAAGCATTACTGTACCCCAGTGTTATACAGTGACAGACCTGTGCCCACCAGTCCTGTATCCCAGTGTTACACAGTGACAGAGCTGTACAAAGCATTACTGTACCCCAGTGTTAGACAGTGACAGACCTGCACCCACTAGTACTGTACCCCAGTGTTATACAATGGCAGATCTGTACCCACCAGTAAAGTACCCCAGTATTATACAGTGATTGACTTGTACTCACCAGTACTGTACCCCAGTGTTATACAGTGACAGATCTGTACCCACCAGTACTGTACCCCAGTGTTATACAGTGACAGACCTGTACCCGCAAGTACTGTGCCCTAGTGTTATACAGTGACAGACCTGTACCCACCAGTACTGTACCCCAGTGTTATACAATGACAGAACTGTACCCACCAGTATTGTACCCCAGTGTTATACAGTGACATAACTGTACACACCAGTAGTCCACCCCAGTATCATACAGTGACAGACCTGTACCCACCAGGAATGGACACCAGTGTGACACAGTGACACACCTGTACCCACCAGTTCTGTACCCCAGTGTTATACAGTGACTGACATGTACCCACCAGGACTGTACACCAGCGTGACACAGTGACACACCTGTACCCTCTAGTGCTGTACCCCAGTGTTATACAATGACAGACCTGTACCCACCAGCAGAGTACCCCAGTGTTATACAGTAACAGACCTGTACCCACCAGTACTGTATCCCATTGTAATAACGTGGCAGACCTGAACTCACCTGTACTGTACCCAAGTGTTATGCAGTGACAGACCTGTACCCACCAGTACTGTACCCCAGTGGTATACAGTGACAGACCTGTACCCACCAGTACTGTACCCCAATGTTATACAGTGACAGACCTGTACCCACTAGAACTGTACCCTAGCGTTATCCAGTGACAGACCTGTACACACCAGTACTGTACCCCAGTGTTATACAGTGACAGACCTGTACCCAGCAGTACTGTACCCTAGTGTTATCCAGTGACAGACCTGTACCCACCAGTACTGTATCCCAGTGTTATACAGTGACAGACTTGTACCCACCAGTACTGTATCCCAGTGTTATACAGTGACAGACCTGTCCCCACCAGTACTGTACCCCAGTGTTATACAGTGACAGGCCTGTACCCACCAGTACTGTACCCTAGTGTTATACAGTGACAGACCTGTACCCACCAGTGCTGTACCCCAGTGTTATACAGTGACAGACCGTACCCGCCAGTACAGAACCCCAGTGTTATACAGTGACAGACCTGTACCCACCAGTACTGTATCCCAGTGTTATACAGTGACAGACCTGTACCCACCAGTACTGTACCCCAGTGTTATACAGTGACAGACCTGTACCCACCAGTACTGTACCCTAGTGTTATACAGTGACAGACATGTACCCACCAGTACTGTATCCCAGTGTTATACAGTGACAGACCTGTACCCACCAGTACTGTACCCCAGTGTTATACAGTGACAGACCCGTACCCACCAGTACTGTACCCCAGTGTTATACAGTGACAGATCTGTACTCACCAGTGCTGTACCCCAGTGTTATAAAGTGACAGACCTGTACCCACCAGTACTGTACCCCAGTGTTATACAGTGACAGACCTGTACCCACCAGTACCGTACCCCAGTGTTATACAGTGACAGACCTGTACCCACCAGTACTGTACCCCAGTGTTATACAGTGACAGACCTGTACCCACCAGTATTGTACCCCAGTGTTATACAGTGACAGACCTGTACCCACCAGTACTGTACCCCAGTGGTATACAGCGACATACCTGTACCCACCAGTACTGTACCCCAGTGTTATACAGTGACAGACCTGTGCCCACCAGTCCTGTATCCCAGTGTTATACAGTGACAGACCTGTACAAAGCATTACTGTACCCCAGTGTTATACAGTGACAGACCTGTGCCCACCAGTCCTGTATCCCAGTGTTATACAGTGACAGAGCTGCACCCACTAGTACTGTACCCCAGTGTTATACAATGGCAGACCTGTACCCACCAGTAAAGTACCCCAGTATTATACAGTGATTGACTTGTACTCACCAGTACTGTACCCCAGTGTTATACAGTGACAGATCTGTACCCACCAGTACTGTACCCCAGTGTTATACAGTGACAGACCTGTACCCGCAAGTACTGTGCCCTAGTGTTATACAGTGACAGACCTGTACCCACCAGTACTGTACCCCAGTGTTATACAATGACAGAACTGTACCCACCAGTATTGTACCCCAGTGTTATACAGTGACATAACTGTACACACCAGTAGTCCACCCCAGTATCATACAGTGACAGACCTGTACCCACCAGGAATGGACACCAGTGTGACACAGTGGCACACCTGTACCCACCAGTTCTGTACCCCAGTGTTATACAGTGACTGACATGTACCCACCAGGACTGTACACCAGCGTGACACAGTGACACACCTGTACCCTCTAGTGCTGTACCCCAGTGTTATACAATGACAGAACTGTACACACCAGCAGAGTACCCCAGTGTTATACAGTAACAGACCTGTACCCACCAGTACTGTATCCCATTGTAATAAAGTGGCAGACCTGAACTCACCTGTACTGTACCCAAGTGTTATGCAGTGACAGACCTGTACCCACCAGTACTGTACCCCAGTGGTATACAGTGACAGACATGTACCCACCAGTACGGTATCCCAGTGTTATACAGTGACAGACCTGTACCCACCAGTACTGTACCCCAGTGTTATACAGTGACATACCCGTACCCACCAGTACTGTACCCCAGTGTTATACAGTGACAGATCTGTACTCACCAGTGCTGTACCCCAGTGTTATAAAGTGACAGACCTGTACCCACCAGTACTGTACCCCAGTGTTATACAGTGACAGACCTGTACCCACCAGTACTGTACCCCAGTGTTATACAGTGACAGACCTGTACCCACCAGTACTGTACCCCAGTGTTATACAGTGACAGACCTGTACCCACCAGTATTGTACCCCAGTGTTATACAGTGACAGACCAGTACCCACCAGTACTGTACCCGTGGTATACAGCGACATACCTGTACCCACCAGTACTGTACCCCAGTGTTATACAGTGACAGACCTGTGCCCACCAGTCCTGTATCCCAGTGTTATACAGTGACAGACCTGTACAAAGCATTACTGTACCCCAGTGTTATACAGTGACAGACCTGTGCCCACCAGTCCTGTATCCCAGTGTTATACAGTGACAGAGCTGTACAAAGCATTACTGTACCCCAGTGTTAGACAGTGACAGACCTGCACCCACCAGTACTGTACCTCAGTGTTATACAGTGACAGATCTGTACCCACCAGTACTGTACCCCAGTGGTATACAGTGACAGACCTGTACCCGCAAGTACTGTGCCCTAGTGTTATACAGTGACAGACCTGTACCCACCAGTACTGTACCCCAGTGTTATACAATGACAGAACTGTACCCACCAGTATTGTACCCCAGTGTTATACAGTGACATAACTGTACACACCAGTAGTCCACCCCAGTATCATACAGTGACAGACCTGTACCCACCAGGAATGGACACCAGTGTGACACAGTGGCACACCTGTACCCACCAGTTCTGTACCCCAGTGTTATACAGTGACTGACATGTACCCACCAGGACTGTACACCAGCGTGACACAGTGACACACCTGTACCCTCTAGTGCTGTACCCCAGTGTTATACAATGACAGACCTGTACCCACCAGCAGAGTACCCCAGTGTTATACAGTAACAGACCTGTACCCACCAGTACTGTATCCCATTGTAATAACGTGGCAGACCTGAACTCACCTGTACTGTACC
The DNA here is from genome assembly GCF_044704955.1 of Pristiophorus japonicus. Taxonomy (NCBI): domain Eukaryota; kingdom Metazoa; phylum Chordata; class Chondrichthyes; family Pristiophoridae; genus Pristiophorus; species Pristiophorus japonicus. The sequence goes on along the minus strand of NW_027254376.1, from coordinate 243,208 downwards.
CAAGTGTTATGCAGTGACAGACCTGTACCCACCAGTACTGTACCCCAGTGGTATACAGTGACAGACCTGTACCCACCAGTACTGTACCCCAATGTTATACAGTGACAGACCTGTACCCACTAGAACTGTACCCTAGCGTTATCCAGTGACAGACCTGTACACACCAGTACTGTACCCCAGTGTTATACAGTGACAGACCTGTACCCAGCAGTACTGTACCCTAGTGTTATCCAGTGACAGACCTGTACCCACCAGTACTGTATCCCAGTGTTATACAGTGACAGACTTGTACCCACCAGTACTGTATCCCAGTGTTATACAGTGACAGACCTGTCCCCACCAGTACTGTACCCCAGTGTTATACAGTGACAGGCCTGTACCCACCAGTACTGTACCCTAGTGTTATACAGTGACAGACCTGTACACACCAGTACTGTACCCCAGTGTTATACAGTGACAGACCTGTACCCACCAGTACTGTACCCCAGAGTTATACAATGACAGACCTGTACCCACCAGTGATGTACCCCAGTGTTATACAGTGACAGACCTGTACCCACCAGTACTGTACCCCAGTGTTATACAGTGACAGACCTGTACCCTCCAGTACTGTATCCCAGTGTGACACAGTGACAGACCTGTCCTCACCAGTACTGTACCCCAGTGCTGTACAGTGACAGACCTATACTCACCAGTGCTGTACCCCAGTGTTATACAGTGACATATCTGTACTCACCAGTGCTGTACCCCAGTGTTATACAGTGACATACCGTACCCGCCAGTACAGAACCCCAGTGTTATACTGTGACAGACCTGTACCCACCAGTCCTGTACCCCAGTGTTATACAGTGGCAGACCTGTACCCACCAGTACTGTATCCCAGTGTTATACAGTGACAGACCTGTACCCACCAGTACTGTACCCCAGTGTTATACAGTGACAGACCTGTACCCACCAGTACTGTACCCCAGTGTTATACAGTGACAGACCTGTACCCACCAGTACTGTACCCCAGTGTTATACAGTGACAGACCTGTACCCACCAGTACTGTACCCTAGTGTTATACAGTGACAGACCTGTACCCACCAGTACTGTATCCCAGTGTTATACAGTGACAGACCTGTACCCACCAGTACTGTACCCCAGTGTTATACAGTGACAGACCCGTACCCACCAGTACTGTACCCCAGTGTTATACAGTGACAGATCTGTACTCACCAGTGCTGTACCCCAGTGTTATAAAGTGACAGACCTGTACCCACCAGTACTGTACCCCAGTGTTATACAGTGACAGACCTGTACCCACCAGTACTGTACCCCAGTGTTATAGAGTGACAGACCTGTACCCACCAGTACTGTACCCCAGTGTTATACAGTGACAGACCTGTACCCACCAGTATTGTACCCCAGTGTTATACAGTGACAGACCTGTACCCACCAGTACTGTACCCCAGTGGTATACAGCGACATACCTGTACCCACCAGTACTGTACCCCAGTGTTATACAGTGACAGACCTGTGCCCACCAGTCCTGTATCCCAGTGCTATACAGTGACAGACCTGTACAAAGCATTACTGTACCCCAGTGTTATACAGTGACAGACCTGTGCCCACCAGTCCTGTATCCCAGTGTTACACAGTGACAGAGCTGTACAAAGCATTACTGTACCCCAGTGTTAGACAGTGACAGACCTGCACCCACTAGTACTGTACCCCAGTGTTATACAATGGCAGATCTGTACCCACCAGTAAAGTACCCCAGTATTATACAGTGACTGACTTGTACTCACCAGTACTGTACCCCAGTGTTATACAGTGACAGATCTGTACCCACCAGTACTGTACCCCAGTGTTATACAGTGACAGACCTGTACCCGCAAGTACTGTGCCCTAGTGTTATACAGTGACAGACCTGTACCCACCAGTACTGTACCCCAGTGTTATACAATGACAGAACTGTACCCACCAGTATTGTACCCCAGTGTTATACAGTGACATAACTGTACACACCAGTAGTCCACCCCAGTATCATACAGTGACAGACCTGTACCCACCAGGAATGGACACCAGTGTGACACAGTGACACACCTGTACCCACCAGTTCTGTACCCCAGTGTTATACAGTGACTGACATGTACCCACCAGGACTGTACACCAGCGTGACACAGTGACACACCTGTACCCTCTAGTGCTGTACCCCAGTGTTATACAATGACAGACCTGTACCCACCAGCAGAGTACCCCAGTGTTATACAGTAACAGACCTGTACCCACCAGTACTGTATCCCATTGTAATAACGTGGCAGACCTGAACTCACCTGTACTGTACCCAAGTGTTATGCAGTGACAGACCTGTACCCACCAGTACTGTACCCCAGTGGTATACAGTGACAGACCTGTACCCACCAGTACTGTACCCCAATGTTATACAGTGACAGACCTGTACCCACTAGAACTGTACCCTAGCGTTATCCAGTGACAGACCTGTACACACCAGTACTGTACCCCAGTGTTATACAGTGACAGACCTGTACCCAGCAGTACTGTACCCTAGTGTTATCCAGTGACAGACCTGTACCCACCAGTACTGTATCCCAGTGTTATACAGTGACAGACTTGTACCCACCAGTACTGTATCCCAGTGTTATACAGTGACAGACCTGTCCCCACCAGTACTGTACCCCAGTGTTATACAGTGACAGGCCTGTACCCACCAGTACTGTACCCTAGTGTTATACAGTGACAGACCTGTACCCACCAGTGCTGTACCCCAGTGTTATACAGTGACAGACCGTACCCGCCAGTACAGAACCCCAGTGTTATACAGTGACAGACCTGTACCCACCAGTACTGTATCCCAGTGTTATACAGTGACAGACCTGTACCCACCAGTACTGTACCCCAGTGTTATACAGTGACAGACCTGTACCCACCAGTACTGTACCCCAGTGTTATACAGTGACAGACCTGTACCCACCAGTACTGTACCCTAGTGTTATACAGTGACAGACATGTACCCACCAGTACTGTATCCCAGTGTTATACAGTGACAGACCTGTACCCACCAGTACTGTACCCCAGTGTTATACAGTGACAGACCCGTACCCACCAGTACTGTACCCCAGTGTTATACAGTGACAGATCTGTACTCACCAGTGCTGTACCCCAGTGTTATAAAGTGACAGACCTGTACCCACCAGTACTGTACCCCAGTGTTATACAGTGACAGACCTGTACCCACCAGTACCGTACCCCAGTGTTATACAGTGACAGACCTGTACCCACCAGTACTGTACCCCAGTGTTATACAGTGACAGACCTGTACCCACCAGTATTGTACCCCAGTGTTATACAGTGACAGACCTGTACCCACCAGTACTGTACCCCAGTGGTATACAGCGACATACCTGTACCCACCAGTACTGTACCCCAGTGTTATACAGTGACAGACCTGTGCCCACCAGTCCTGTATCCCAGTGTTATACAGTGACAGACCTGTACAAAGCATTACTGTACCCCAGTGTTATACAGTGACAGACCTGTGCCCACCAGTCCTGTATCCCAGTGTTATACAGTGACAGAGCTGCACCCACTAGTACTGTACCCCAGTGTTATACAATGGCAGATCTGTACCCACCAGTAAAGTACCCCAGTATTATACAGTGATTGACTTGTACTCACCAGTACTGTACCCCAGTGTTATACAGTGACAGATCTGTACCCACCAGTACTGTACCCCAGTGTTATACAGTGACAGACCTGTACCCGCAAGTACTGTGCCCTAGTGTTATACAGTGACAGACCTGTACCCACCAGTACTGTACCCCAGTGTTATACAATGACAGAACTGTACCCACCAGTATTGTACCCCAGTGTTATACAGTGACATAACTGTACACACCAGTAGTCCACCCCAGTATCATACAGTGACAGACCTGTACCCACCAGGAATGGACACCAGTGTGACACAGTGGCACACCTGTACCCACCAGTTCTGTACCCCAGTGTTATACAGTGACTGACATGTACCCACCAGGACTGTACACCAGCGTGACACAGTGACACACCTGTACCCTCTAGTGCTGTACCCCAGTGTTATACAATGACAGAACTGTACACACCAGCAGAGTACCCCAGTGTTATACAGTAACAGACCTGTACCCACCAGTACTGTATCCCATTGTAATAAAGTGGCAGACCTGAACTCACCTGTACTGTACCCAAGTGTTATGCAGTGACAGACCTGTACCCACCAGTACTGTACCCCAGTGGTATACAGTGACAGACATGTACCCACCAGTACGGTATCCCAGTGTTATACAGTGACAGACCTGTACCCACCAGTACTGTACCCCAGTGTTATACAGTGACATACCCGTACCCACCAGTACTGTACCCCAGTGTTATACAGTGACAGATCTGTACTCACCAGTGCTGTACCCCAGTGTTATAAAGTGACAGACCTGTACCCACCAGTACTGTACCCCAGTGTTATACAGTGACAGACCTGTACCCACCAGTACTGTACCCCAGTGTTATACAGTGACAGACCTGTACCCACCAGTACTGTACCCCAGTGTTATACAGTGACAGACCTGTACCCACCAGTATTGTACCCCAGTGTTATACAGTGACAGACCAGTACCCACCAGTACTGTACCCGTGGTATACAGCGACATACCTGTACCCACCAGTACTGTACCCCAGTGTTATACAGTGACAGACCTGTGCCCACCAGTCCTGTATCCCAGTGTTATACAGTGACAGACCTGTACAAAGCATTACTGTACCCCAGTGTTATACAGTGACAGACCTGTGCCCACCAGTCCTGTATCCCAGTGTTATACAGTGACAGAGCTGTACAAAGCATTACTGTACCCCAGTGTTAGACAGTGACAGACCTGCACCCACCAGTACTGTACCTCAGTGTTATACAGTGACAGATCTGTACCCACCAGTACTGTACCCCAGTGGTATACAGTGACAGACCTGTACCCGCAAGTACTGTGCCCTAGTGTTATACAGTGACAGACCTGTACCCACCAGTACTGTACCCCAGTGTTATACAATGACAGAACTGTACCCACCAGTATTGTACCCCAGTGTTATACAGTGACATAACTGTACACACCAGTAGTCCACCCCAGTATCATACAGTGACAGACCTGTACCCACCAGGAATGGACACCAGTGTGACACAGTGGCACACCTGTACCCACCAGTTCTGTACCCCAGTGTTATACAGTGACTGACATGTACCCACCAGGACTGTACACCAGCGTGACACAGTGACACACCTGTACCCTCTAGTGCTGTACCCCAGTGTTATACAATGACAGACCTGTACCCACCAGCAGAGTACCCCAGTGTTATACAGTAACAGACCTGTACCCACCAGTACTGTATCCCATTGTAATAACGTGGCAGACCTGAACTCACCTGTACTGTACCCAAGTGTTATGCAGTGACAGACCTGTACCCACCAGTACTGTACCCCAGTGGTATACAGTGACAGACCTGTACCCACCAGTACTGTACCCCAATGTTATACAGTGACAGACCTGTACCCACTAGAACTGTACCCTAGCGTTATCCAGTGACAGACCTGTACACACCAGTACTGTACCCCAGTGTTATACAGTGACAGACCTGTACCCAGCAGTACTGTACCCTAGTGTTATCCAGTGACAGACCTGTACCCACCAGTACTGTATCCCAGTGTTATACAGTGACAGACTTGTACCCACCAGTACTGTATCCCAGTGTTATACAGTGACAGACCTGTCCCCACCAGTACTGTACCCCAGTGTTATACAGTGACAGGCCTGTACCCACCAGTACTGTACCCTAGTGTTATACAGTGACAGACCTGTACACACCAGTACTGTACCCCAGTGTTATACAGTGACAGACCTGTACCCACCAGTACTGTACCCCAGTGTTATACAGTGACAGGCCTGTACCCACCAGTACTGTACCCTAGTGTTATACAGTGACAGACCTGTACACACCAGTACTGTACCCCAGTGTTATACAGTGACAGACCTGTACCCACCAGTCCTATACCCCAGTGTCATATAGTGACAGACTTGTACCCACCAGTACTGTACCCCAGTGTGATACAATGGCAGGCCTGTACCCACCAGTACTGTACCCCAGTGTAAAACAGTGACAGTACTGTACCCACGAGAACTGTACCCCAGTGTTATACAGTGACAGACCTGTACCCACCAGTACTGTACCCCAGTGTTATACAGTGACAGACCTGTACCCTCCAGTACTGTATCCCAGCGTTATACAGTGACAGACCAGTACTCACCAGTCCTGTACACCAGTGTTACACAGTGACAGAACTATACCCAAAAGTACTGTATCCCAGTGTAATACAGTGACAGACCTGTACCCACCAGTACTGTACCGCAGTGGTATACAGTGACAGTCCTGCACCCACCAGAACTGTACCCCGTCGTATACAGTGACAGACCTGTACCCACCAGTACTGTACCCCAGTGTTGTACAGTGACAGACCTGTACCCACCAGAACTTTACCCCAGTGTTTTACAGTGACAGACCTGTAGCCACCAGGACTGTACCCCAATGTTATACTGTGACATACCTGTACCCACCAGGACTGTACCCCAATGTTATACAGTGACAGATCTGTACCCACCAGTACTGTACCCCAGTGTATTACAGTGACAGAGATGTACCTACCAGTACAGAACCCAAGTGTTATGCAGCGACAGACCTGTACCCACCAGTACTGCACCCCCGTGTTATATAATGACAGACCTGCACCCACCAGTGCTGTACCCCAGTCTATTACAGTGACAGACCGTACCCACCAATACAGAACACCAGTGTGACACAGTGACAGACCTGTACCCAGCAGTACTGTACCCCAGTGTTATACAATGGCAGACCTGTACCCACCAGTACTGTGTCCCAGTATTACACAGTGACAGACCTGTACACACCAGTACAGAACCCCAGTGTAATACAGTGGCAGACCTGTACTCACCTGTACTGTACCCAAGTGTTATAAAGTGACAGACCTGTACCCACCAGTACTGTACCCCAGTGTATTACAGTGACAGACCTGTACCCAGCAGTACTGTATCCTAGTGTTATACAGTGACAGATCTGTACCCTCCAGTACTGTATCCCAGCGTTAAACTGTGACAGACCAGGACTCACCAGTACAGTATCCCAGTGTTATACAGTGACAGACATGTACCCACCAGTAGAGTACCCCAGTGTTATACAGTGATTGACTTGTACCCACCAGTACTGCACCCCAGTGTTATACAATGACAGACCTGTACCCACCAGTACTGTACCCCAGTGTGACACAGTGACAGACCTGTACCCACCAGTACTGTACCCAAGTGTTATACTGTGACAGACTTGTACACTCCAGTACTGTACCCCAGTGTGACACAGTGACAGACCTGTACCCACCAGTACTGTACCCCAGTTTTATACAGTGACAGACCTGTACCCACCAGTACTGTACCCCAGTGTGACACAGTGACAGACCTGTACCCACCAGTACTGTACCCAAGTGTTATACTGTGACAGACTTGTACACTCCAGTACTGTACCCCAGTGTGACACAGTGACAGACCTGTACCCACCAGTACTGTACCCCAGTGTTATACAGTGACAGACCTGTACCAAGCAGTACTGTACCCCAGTGTTATACAGTGACAGACCTGTACCCACCAGTACTGTACCCCAGTGTTGTACGGTGACAGACCTGTACCCACCAGTACTGTACCCCAGTGTTATACAGTGACAGACCTGTACCCACCAGTACTGTACCCCAGTGTTATACAGTGACAGCCCTGTACCCACCAGTGCTGTACCCCAGTGTTATACAGTGACAGACCGTACCCGCCAGTACAGAACCCCAGTGTTATACAGTGACAGACCTGTACCCACCAGTACTGTACCCCAGTGTTATACAGTGACAGACCTGTACCCACCAGTACTGTACCCTAGTGTTATACAGTGACAGACCTGTACCCACCAGTACTGTATCCCAGTGTTATACAGTGACAGACCTGTACCCACCAGTACTGTACCCCAGTGTTATACAGTGACAGACCCGTACCCACCAGTACTGTACCCCAGTGTTATACAGTGACAGATCTGTACTCACCAGTGCTGTACCCCAGTGTTATAAAGTGACAGACCTGTACCCACCAGTACTGTACCCCAGTGTTATACAGTGACAGACCTGTACCCACCAGTACTGTACCCCAGTGTTATAGAGTGACAGACCTGTACCCACCAGTACTGTACCCCAGTGTTATACAGTGACAGACCTGTACCCACCAGTATTGTACCCCAGTGTTATACAGTGACAGACCTGTACCCACCAGTACTGTACCCCAGTGGTATACAGCGACATACCTGTACCCACCAGTACTGTACCCCAGTGTTATACAGTGACAGACCTGTGCCCACCAGTCCTGTATCCCAGTGCTATACAGTGACAGACCTGTACAAAGCATTACTGTACCCCAGTGTTATACAGTGACAGACCTGTGCCCACCAGTCCTGTATCCCAGTGTTACACAGTGACAGAGCTGTACAAAGCATTACTGTACCCCAGTGTTAGACAGTGACAGACCTGCACCCACTAGTACTGTACCCCAGTGTTATACAATGGCAGATCTGTACCCACCAGTAAAGTACCCCAGTATTATACAGTGATTGACTTGTACTCACCAGTACTGTACCCCAGTGTTATACAGTGACAGATCTGTACCCACCAGTACTGTACCCCAGTGTTATACAGTGACAGACCTGTACCCGCAAGTACTGTGCCCTAGTGTTTTACAGTGACAGACCTGTACCCACCAGTACTGTACCCCAGTGTTATACAATGACAGAACTGTACCCACCAGTATTGTACCCCAGTGTTATACAGTGACATAACTGTACACACCAGTAGTCCACCCCAGTATCATACAGTGACAGACCTGTACCCACCAGGAATGGACACCAGTGTGACACAGTGACAAACCTGTACCCACCAGTTCTGTACCCCAGTGTTATACAGTGACTGACATGTACCCACCAGGACTGTACACCAGCGTGACACAGTGACACACCTGTACCCTCTAGTGCTGTACCCCAGTGTTATACAATGACAGACCTGTACCCACCAGCAGAGTACCCCAGTGTTATACAGTAACAGACCTGTACCCACCAGTACTGTATCCCATTGTAATAACGTGGCAGACCTGAACTCACCTGTACTGTACCCAAGTGTTATGCAGTGACAGACCTGTACCCACCAGTACTGTACCCCAGTGGTATACAGTGACAGACCTGTACCCACCAGTACTGTACCCCAATGTTATACAGTGACAGACCTGTACCCACTAGAACTGTACCCTAGCGTTATCCAGTGACAGACCTGTACACACCAGTACTGTACCCCAGTGTTATACAGTGACAGACCTGTACCCAGCAGTACTGTACCCTAGTGTTATCCAGTGACAGACCTGTACCCACCAGTACTGTATCCCAGTGTTATACAGTGACAGACTTGTACCCACCAGTACTGTATCCCAGTGTTATACAGTGACAGACCTGTCCCCACCAGTACTGTACCCCAGTGTTATACAGTGACAGGCCTGTACCCACCAGTACTGTACCCTAGTGTTATACAGTGACAGACCTGTACACACCAGTACTGTACCCCAGTGTTATACAGTGACAGACCTGTACCCACCAGTACTGTACCCCAGTGTTATACAATGACAGACCTGTACCCACCAGTGATGTACCCCAGTGTTATACAGTGACAGACCTGTACCCACCAGTACTGTACCCCAGTGTTATACAGTGACGACCTGTACCCACCAGTACTGTATCCCAGTGTGACACAGTGACAGACCTGTACCCACCAGTGCTGTACCCCAGTGTTGTACAGTGACAGACCTGTACCCTCCAGTACTGTATCCCAGTGTGACACAGTGACAGACCTGTCCTCACCAGTACTGTACCCCAGTGCTGTACAGTGACAGACCTATACTCACCAGTGCTGTACCCCAGTGTTATACAGTGACATATCTGTACTCACCAGTGCTGTACCCCAGTGTTATACAGTGACATACCGTACCCGCCAGTACAGAACCCCAGTGTTATACTGTGACAGACCTGTACCCACCAGTCCTGTACCCCAGTGTTATACAGTGGCAGACCTGTACCCACCAGTACTGTATCCCAGTGTTATACAGTGACAGACCTGTACCCACCAGTACTGTACCCCAGTGTTATACAGTGACAGACCTGTACCCACCAGTACTGTACCCCAGTGTTATACAGTGACAGACCTGTACCCACCAGTACTGTACCCCAGTGTTATACAGTGACAGACCTGTACCCACCAGTACTGTACCCTAGTGTTATACAGTGACAGACCTGTACCCACCAGTACTGTATCCCAGTGTTATACAGTGACAGACCTGTACCCACCAGTACTGTACCCCAGTGTTATACAGTGACAGACCCGTACCCACCAGTACTGTACCCCAGTGTTATACAGTGACAGATCTGTACTCACCAGTGCTGTACCCCAGTGTTATAAAGTGACAGACCTGTACCCACCAGTACTGTACCCCAGTGTTATACAGTGACAGACCTGTACCCACCAGTACTGTACCCCAGTGTTATACAGTGACAGACCTGTACCCACCAGTACTGTACCCCAGTGTTATACAGTGACAGACCTGTACCCACCAGTATTGTACCCCAGTGTTATACAGTGACAGACCTGTACCCACCAGTACTGTACCCCAGTGGTATACAGCGACATACCTGTACCCACCAGTACTGTACCCCAGTGTTATACAGTGACAGACCTGTGCCCACCAGTCCTGTATCCCAGTGCTATACAGTGACAGACCTGTACAAAGCATTACTGTACCCCAGTGTTATACAGTGACAGACCTGTGCCCACCAGTGCTGTATCCCAGTGTTACACAGTGACAGAGCTGTACAAAGCATTACTGTACCCCAGTGTTAGACAGTGACAGACCTGCACCCACTAGTACTGTACCCCAGTGTTATACAATGGCAGATCTGTACCCACCAGTAAAGTACCCCAGTATTATACAGTGATTGACTTGTACTCACCAGTACTGTACCCCAGTGTTATACAGTGACAGATCTGTACCCACCAGTACTGTACCCCAGTGTTATACAGTGACAGACCTGTACCCGCAAGTACTGTGCCCTAGTGTTATACAGTGACAGACCTGTACCCACCAGTACTGTACCCCAGTGTTATACAATGACAGAACTGTACCCACCAGTATTGTACCCCAGTGTTATACAGTGACATAACTGTACACACCAGTAGTCCACCCCAGTATCATACAGTGACAGACCTGTACCCACCAGGAATGGACACCAGTGTGACACAGTGACACACCTGTACCCACCAGTTCTGTACCCCAGTGTTATACAGTGACTGACATGTACCCACCAGGACTGTACACCAGCGTGACACAGTGACACACCTGTACCCTCTAGTGCTGTACCCCAGTGTTATACAATGACAGACCTGTACCCACCAGCAGAGTACCCCAGTGTTATACAGTAACAGACCTGTACCCACCAGTACTGTATCCCATTGTAATAACGTGGCAGACCTGAACTCACCTGTACTGTACCCAAGTGTTATGCAGTGACAGACCTGTACCCACCAGTACTGTACCCCAGTGGTATACAGTGACAGACCTGTACCCACCAGTACTGTACCCCAATGTTATACAGTGACAGACCTGTACCCACTAGAACTGTACCCTAGCGTTATCCAGTGACAGACCTGTACACACCAGTACTGTACCCCAGTGTTATACAGTGACAGACCTGTACCCAGCAGTACTGTACCCTAGTGTTATCCAGTGACAGACCTGTACCCACCAGTACTGTATCCCAGTGTTATACAGTGACAGACTTGTACCCACCAGTACTGTATCCCAGTGTTATACAGTGACAGACCTGTCCCCACCAGTACTGTACCCCAGTGTTATACAGTGACAGGCCTGTACCCACCAGTACTGTACCCTAGTGTTATACAGTGACAGACCTGTACCCACCAGTGCTGTACCCCAGTGTTATACAGTGACAGACCGTACCCGCCAGTACAGAACCCCAGTGTTATACAGTGACAGACCTGTACCCACCAGTACTGTATCCCAGTGTTATACAGTGACAGACCTGTACCCACCAGTACTGTACCCCAGTGTTATACAGTGACAGACCTGTACCCACCAGTACTGTACCCCAGTGTTATACAGTGACAGACCTGTACCCACCAGTACTGTACCCTAGTGTTATACAGTGACAGACATGTACCCACCAGTACTGTATCCCAGTGTTATACAGTGACAGACCTGTACCCACCAGTACTGTACCCCAGTGTTATACAGTGACAGACCCGTACCCACCAGTACTGTACCCCAGTGTTATACAGTGACAGATCTGTACTCACCAGTGCTGTACCCCAGTGTTATAAAGTGACAGACCTGTACCCACCAGTACTGTACCCCAGTGTTATACAGTGACAGACCTGTACCCACCAGTACCGTACCCCAGTGTTATACAGTGACAGACCTGTACCCACCAGTACTGTACCCCAGTGTTATACAGTGACAGACCTGTACCCACCAGTATTGTACCCCAGTGTTATACAGTGACAGACCTGTACCCACCAGTACTGTACCCCAGTGGTATACAGCGACATACCTGTACCCACCAGTACTGTACCCCAGTGTTATACAGTGACAGACCTGTGCCCACCAGTCCTGTATCCCAGTGTTATACAGTGACAGACCTGTACAAAGCATTACTGTACCCCAGTGTTATACAGTGACAGACCTGTGCCCACCAGTCCTGTATCCCAGTGTTATACAGTGACAGAGCTGCACCCACTAGTACTGTACCCCAGTGTTATACAATGGCAGACCTGTACCCACCAGTAAAGTACCCCAGTATTATACAGTGATTGACTTGTACTCACCAGTACTGTACCCCAGTGTTATACAGTGACAGATCTGTACCCACCAGTACTGTACCCCAGTGTTATACAGTGACAGACCTGTACCCGCAAGTACTGTGCCCTAGTGTTATACAGTGACAGACCTGTACCCACCAGTACTGTACCCCAGTGTTATACAATGACAGAACTGTACCCACCAGTATTGTACCCCAGTGTTATACAGTGACATAACTGTACACACCAGTAGTCCACCCCAGTATCATACAGTGACAGACCTGTACCCACCAGGAATGGACACCAGTGTGACACAGTGGCACACCTGTACCCACCAGTTCTGTACCCCAGTGTTATACAGTGACTGACATGTACCCACCAGGACTGTACACCAGCGTGACACAGTGACACACCTGTACCCTCTAGTGCTGTACCCCAGTGTTATACAATGACAGAACTGTACACACCAGCAGAGTACCCCAGTGTTATACAGTAACAGACCTGTACCCACCAGTACTGTATCCCATTGTAATAAAGTGGCAGACCTGAACTCACCTGTACTGTACCCAAGTGTTATGCAGTGACAGACCTGTACCCACCAGTACTGTACCCCAGTGGTATACAGTGACAGACATGTACCCACCAGTACGGTATCCCAGTGTTATACAGTGACAGACCTGTACCCACCAGTACTGTACCCCAGTGTTATACAGTGACATACCCGTACCCACCAGTACTGTACCCCAGTGTTATACAGTGACAGATCTGTACTCACCAGTGCTGTACCCCAGTGTTATAAAGTGACAGACCTGTACCCACCAGTACTGTACCCCAGTGTTATACAGTGACAGACCTGTACCCACCAGTACTGTACCCCAGTGTTATACAGTGACATACCTGTACCCACCAGTACTGTACCCCAGTGTTATACAGTGACAGACCTGTACCCACCAGTATTGTACCCCAGTGTTATACAGTGACAGACCAGTACCCACCAGTACTGTACCCGTGGTATACAGCGACATACCTGTACCCACCAGTACTGTACCCCAGTGTTATACAGTGACAGACCTGTGCCCACCAGTCCTGTATCCCAGTGTTATACAGTGACAGACCTGTACAAAGCATTACTGTACCCCAGTGTTATACAGTGACAGACCTGTGCCCACCAGTCCTGTATCCCAGTGTTATACAGTGACAGAGCTGTACAAAGCATTACTGTACCCCAGTGTTAGACAGTGACAGACCTGCACCCACCAGTACTGTACCTCAGTGTTATACAGTGACAGATCTGTACCCACCAGTACTGTACCCCAGTGGTATACAGTGACAGACCTGTACCCGCAAGTACTGTGCCCTAGTGTTATACAGTGACAGACCTGTACCCACCAGTACTGTACCCCAGTGTTATACAATGACAGAACTGTACCCACCAGTATTGTACCCCAGTGTTATACAGTGACATAACTGTACACACCAGTAGTCCACCCCAGTATCATACAGTGACAGACCTGTACCCACCAGGAATGGACACCAGTGTGACACAGTGGCACACCTGTACCCACCAGTTCTGTACCCCAGTGTTATACAGTGACTGACATGTACCCACCAGGACTGTACACCAGCGTGACACAGTGACACACCTGTACCCTCTAGTGCTGTACCCCAGTGTTATACAATGACAGACCTGTACCCACCAGCAGAGTACCCCAGTGTTATACAGTAACAGACCTGTACCCACCAGTACTGTATCCCATTGTAATAACGTGGCAGACCTGAACTCACCTGTACTGTACCCAAGTGTTATGCAGTGACAGACCTGTACCCACCAGTACTGTACCCCAGTGGTATACAGTGACAGACCTGTACCCACCAGTACTGTACCCCAATGTTATACAGTGACAGACCTGTACCCACTAGAACTGTACCCTAGCGTTATCCAGTGACAGACCTGTACACACCAGTACTGTACCCCAGTGTTATACAGTGACAGACCTGTACCCAGCAGTACTGTACCCTAGTGTTATCCAGTGACAGACCTGTACCCACCAGTACTGTATCCCAGTGTTATACAGTGACAGACTTGTACCCACCAGTACTGTATCCCAGTGTTATACAGTGACAGACCTGTCCCCACCAGTACTGTACCCCAGTGTTATACAGTGACAGGCCTGTACCCACCAGTACTGTACCCTAGTGTTATACAGTGACAGACCTGTACACACCAGTACTGTACCCCAGTGTTATACAGTGACAGACCTGTACCCACCAGTACTGTACCCCAGTGTTATACAATGACAGACCTGTACCCACCAGTGATGTACCCCAGTGTTATACAGTGACAGACCTGTACCCACCAGTACTGTACCCCAGTGTTATACAGTGACGACCTGTACCCACCAGTACTGTATCCCAGTGTGACACAGTGACAGACCTGTACCCACCAGTGCTGTACCCCAGTGTTGTACAGTGACAGACCTGTACCCTCCAGTACTGTATCCCAGTGTGACACAGTGACAGACCTGTCCTCACCAGTACTGTACCCCAGTGCTGTACAGTGACAGACCTATACTCACCAGTGCTGTACCCCAGTGTTATACAGTGACATATCTGTACTCACCAGTGCTGTACCCCAGTGTTATACAGTGACATACCGTACCCGCCAGTACAGAACCCCAGTGTTATACTGTGACAGACCTGTACCCACCAGTCCTGTACCCCAGTGTTATACAGTGGCAGACCTGTACCCACCAGTACTGTATCCCAGTGTTATACAGTGACAGACCTGTACCCACCAGTACTGTACCCCAGTGTTATACAGTGACAGACCTGTACCCACCAGTACTGTACCCCAGTGTTATACAGTGACAGACCTGTACCCACCAGTACTGTACCCCAGTGTTATACAGTGACAGACCTGTACCCACCAGTACTGTACCCTAGTGTTATACAGTGACAGACCTGTACCCACCAGTACTGTATCCCAGTGTTATACAGTGACAGACCTGTACCCACCAGTACTGTACCCCAGTGTTATACAGTGACAGACCCGTACCCACCAGTACTGTACCCCAGTGTTATACAGTGACAGATCTGTACTCACCAGTGCTGTACCCCAGTGTTATAAAGTGACAGACCTGTACCCACCAGTACTGTACCCCAGTGTTATACAGTGACAGACCTGTACCCACCAGTACTGTACCCCAGTGTTATAGAGTGACAGACCTGTACCCACCAGTACTGTACCCCAGTGTTATACAGTGACAGACCTGTACCCACCAGTATTGTACCCCAGTGTTATACAGTGACAGACCTGTACCCACCAGTACTGTACCCCAGTGGTATACAGCGACATACCTGTACCCACCAGTACTGTACCCCAGTGTTATACAGTGACAGACCTGTGCCCACCAGTCCTGTATCCCAGTGCTATACAGTGACAGACCTGTACAAAGCATTACTGTACCCCAGTGTTATACAGTGACAGACCTGTGCCCACCAGTCCTGTATCCCAGTGTTACACAGTGACAGAGCTGTACAAAGCATTACTGTACCCCAGTGTTAGACAGTGACAGACCTGCACCCACTAGTACTGTACCCCAGTGTTATACAATGGCAGATCTGTACCCACCAGTAAAGTACCCCAGTATTATACAGTGATTGACTTGTACTCACCAGTACTGTACCCCAGTGTTATACAGTGACAGATCTGTACCCACCAGTACTGTACCCCAGTGTTATACAGTGACAGACCTGTACCCGCAAGTACTGTGCCCTAGTGTTATACAGTGACAGACCTGTACCCACCAGTACTGTACCCCAGTGTTATACAATGACAGAACTGTACCCACCAGTATTGTACCCCAGTGTTATACAGTGACATAACTGTACACACCAGTAGTCCACCCCAGTATCATACAGTGACAGACCTGTACCCACCAGGAATGGACACCAGTGTGACACAGTGACACACCTGTACCCACCAGTTCTGTACCCCAGTGTTATACAGTGACTGACATGTACCCACCAGGACTGTACACCAGCGTGACACAGTGACACACCTGTACCCTCTAGTGCTGTACCCCAGTGTTATACAATGACAGACCTGTACCCACCAGCAGAGTACCCCAGTGTTATACAGTAACAGACCTGTACCCACCAGTACTGTATCCCATTGTAATAACGTGGCAGACCTGAACTCACCTGTACTGTACCCAAGTGTTATGCAGTGACAGACCTGTACCCACCAGTACTGTACCCCAGTGGTATACAGTGACAGACCTGTACCCACCAGTACTGTACCCCAATGTTATACAGTGACAGACCTGTACCCACTAGAACTGTACCCTAGCGTTATCCAGTGACAGACCTGTACACACCAGTACTGTACCCCAGTGTTATACAGTGACAGACCTGTACCCAGCAGTACTGTACCCTAGTGTTATCCAGTGACAGACCTGTACCCACCAGTACTGTATCCCAGTGTTATACAGTGACAGACTTGTACCCACCAGTACTGTATCCCAGTGTTATACAGTGACAGACCTGTCCCCACCAGTACTGTACCCCAGTGTTATACAGTGACAGGCCTGTACCCACCAGTACTGTACCCTAGTGTTATACAGTGACAGACCTGTACCCACCAGTGCTGTACCCCAGTGTTATACAGTGACAGACCGTACCCGCCAGTACAGAACCCCAGTGTTATACAGTGACAGACCTGTACCCACCAGTACTGTATCCCAGTGTTATACAGTGACAGACCTGTACCCACCAGTACTGTACCCCAGTGTTATACAGTGACAGACCTGTACCCACCAGTACTGTACCCCAGTGTTATACAGTGACAGACCTGTACCCACCAGTACTGTACCCTAGTGTTATACAGTGACAGACATGTACCCACCAGTACTGTATCCCAGTGTTATACAGTGACAGACCTGTACCCACCAGTACTGTACCCCAGTGTTATACAGTGACAGACCCGTACCCACCAGTACTGTACCCCAGTGTTATACAGTGACAGATCTGTACTCACCAGTGCTGTACCCCAGTGTTATAAAGTGACAGACCTGTACCCACCAGTACTGTACCCCAGTGTTATACAGTGACAGACCTGTACCCACCAGTACCGTACCCCAGTGTTATACAGTGACAGACCTGTACCCACCAGTACTGTACCCCAGTGTTATACAGTGACAGACCTGTACCCACCAGTATTGTACCCCAGTGTTATACAGTGACAGACCTGTACCCACCAGTACTGTACCCCAGTGGTATACAGCGACATACCTGTACCCACCAGTACTGTACCCCAGTGTTATACAGTGACAGACCTGTGCCCACCAGTCCTGTATCCCAGTGTTATACAGTGACAGACCTGTACAAAGCATTACTGTACCCCAGTGTTATACAGTGACAGACCTGTGCCCACCAGTCCTGTATCCCAGTGTTATACAGTGACAGAGCTGCACCCACTAGTACTGTACCCCAGTGTTATACAATGGCAGATCTGTACCCACCAGTAAAGTACCCCAGTATTATACAGTGATTGACTTGTACTCACCAGTACTGTACCCCAGTGTTATACAGTGACAGATCTGTACCCACCAGTACTGTACCCCAGTGTTATACAGTGACAGACCTGTACCCGCAAGTACTGTGCCCTAGTGTTATACAGTGACAGACCTGTACCCACCAGTACTGTACCCCAGTGTTATACAATGACAGAACTGTACCCACCAGTATTGTACCCCAGTGTTATACAGTGACATAACTGTACACACCAGTAGTCCACCCCAGTATCATACAGTGACAGACCTGTACCCACCAGGAATGGACACCAGTGTGACACAGTGGCACACCTGTACCCACCAGTTCTGTACCCCAGTGTTATACAGTGACTGACATGTACCCACCAGGACTGTACACCAGCGTGACACAGTGACACACCTGTACCCTCTAGTGCTGTACCCCAGTGTTATACAATGACAGAACTGTACACACCAGCAGAGTACCCCAGTGTTATACAGTAACAGACCTGTACCCACCAGTACTGTATCCCATTGTAATAAAGTGGCAGACCTGAACTCACCTGTACTGTACCCAAGTGTTATGCAGTGACAGACCTGTACCCACCAGTACTGTACCCCAGTGGTATACAGTGACAGACATGTACCCACCAGTACGGTATCCCAGTGTTATACAGTGACAGACCTGTACCCACCAGTACTGTACCCCAGTGTTATACAGTGACATACCCGTACCCACCAGTACTGTACCCCAGTGTTATACAGTGACAGATCTGTACTCACCAGTGCTGTACCCCAGTGTTATAAAGTGACAGACCTGTACCCACCAGTACTGTACCCCAGTGTTATACAGTGACAGACCTGTACCCACCAGTACTGTACCCCAGTGTTATACAGTGACAGACCTGTACCCACCAGTACTGTACCCCAGTGTTATACAGTGACAGACCTGTACCCACCAGTATTGTACCCCAGTGTTATACAGTGACAGACCAGTACCCACCAGTACTGTACCCGTGGTATACAGCGACATACCTGTACCCACCAGTACTGTACCCCAGTGTTATACAGTGACAGACCTGTGCCCACCAGTCCTGTATCCCAGTGTTATACAGTGACAGACCTGTACAAAGCATTACTGTACCCCAGTGTTATACAGTGACAGACCTGTGCCCACCAGTCCTGTATCCCAGTGTTATACAGTGACAGAGCTGTACAAAGCATTACTGTACCCCAGTGTTAGACAGTGACAGACCTGCACCCACCAGTACTGTACCTCAGTGTTATACAGTGACAGATCTGTACCCACCAGTACTGTACCCCAGTAGTATACAGTGACAGACCTGTACCCGCAAGTACTGTGCCCTAGTGTTATACAGTGACAGACCTGTACCCACCAGTACTGTACCCCAGTGTTATACAATGACAGAACTGTACCCACCAGTATTGTACCCCAGTGTTATACAGTGACATAACTGTACACACCAGTAGTCCACCCCAGTATCATACAGTGACAGACCTGTACCCACCAGGAATGGACACCAGTGTGACACAGTGGCACACCTGTACCCACCAGTTCTGTACCCCAGTGTTATACAGTGACTGACATGTACCCACCAGGACTGTACACCAGCGTGACACAGTGACACACCTGTACCCTCTAGTGCTGTACCCCAGTGTTATACAATGACAGAACTGTACCCACCAGCAGAGTACCCCAGTGTTATACAGTAACAGACCTGTACCCACCAGTACTGTATCCCATTGTAATAAAGTGGCAGACTTGAACTCACCTGTACTGTAGCCAAGTGTTATGCAGTGACAGACCTGTACCCACCAGTACTGTACCCCAGTGGTATACAGTGACAGACCTGTACCCACCAGTACTGTACCCCAATATTATACAGTGACAGACCTGTACCCACCAGAACTGTACCCTAGCGTTATCCAGTGACAGACCTGTACACACCAGTACTGTACCCCCGTGTTATACAGTGACAGACCTGTACCCAGCAGTACTGTACCCTAGTGTTATCCAGTGACAGACCTGTACCCACCAGTACTGTACCCCAGTGTTATACAGTGACAGACTTGTACCCACCAGTGATGTACCCCAGTGTTATACAGTGACAGACCTGTACCCACCAGTACTGTACCCCAGTGTTATACAGTGACAGACCTATACCCACCAGTACTGTACCCCAGTGTTATACATTGACAGACTTGTACCCACCAGTACTGTATCCCAGTGCTATACAGTGACAGACCTGTATCCACCAGTACTGTACCCCAGTGTTATACAGTGACAGACCTGTACCCACCAGTACTGTACCCTAGTGTTTTACAGTGACAGACCTGTACCCACCAGTACTGTACCCCAGTGTTATACAGTGACGACCTGTACCCACCAGTACTGTACCCCAGTGTTATACAATGACAGACCTGTATCCACCAGTACTGTACCCCAGTGTTATACAGTGACAGACCTGTACCCACCAGTACTGTACCCTAGTGTTTTACAGTGACAGACCTGTACCCACCAGTACTGTACCCCAGTGTTGTACAGTGACAGACCTGTACCCTCCAGTACTGTATCCCAGTGTGACACAGTGGCAGACCTGTCCTCACCAGTACTGTACCCCAGTGTTGTACAGTGACAGACCTGTACTCACCAGTGCTGTACCCCAGTGTTATACAGTGACATATCTGTACTCACCAGTGCTGTACCCCAGTGTTATACAGTGACAGACCTGTACCCACCAGTCCTGTACCCCAGTGGTATACAGTGGCAGACCTGTACCCGCCAGTACTGTATCCCAGTGTTATACAGTGACAGACCTGTACCCACCAGTACTGTACCCCAGTGTTATACAGTGACAGACCTGTACCCACCAGTACTGTACCCCAGTGTTATACAGTGACAGATCTGTACTCACCAGTGCTGTACCCCAGTGTTATAAAGTGACAGACCTGTACCCACCAGTACTGTACCCCAGTGTTATACAGTGACAGACCTGTACCCACCAGTACTGTACCCTAGTGTTATACAGTGACAGACCTGTGCCGACCAGTCCTGTATCCCAGTGTTATACAGTGGCAGACCTGTACAAAGCATTACTGTACCCCAGTGTTATACAGTGACAGACCTGTACACTCCAGTACTGTACCCCAGTTTTATACAGTGACAGACCTGTACAAAGCAGTACTGTACCCCGGTGTTGTACAGTGACAGACCTGTACCAAGCAGTACTGTACCCCAGTGTTATACAGTGACAGACCTGTACCCACCAGTACTGTCCCCCAGTGTTATACAGTGACAGACCTGTCCCCACCAGTACTGTACTCCAGTGTTATACAGTGACAGACCAGTAACCACCAGTACTGTACCCCAGTGTTAGACAGTGACATACCTGTACCCACTAGAACTGTACGCCAGTGTTATACAATGGCAGACCTGTACCCACCAGTGCTGTACCCCAGTGTTATAAAGTGACAGACCTGTACCCACCAGTACTGTACCCCAGTGTTATACAGTGACAGACCTGTACCCACCAGTACTGTACCCCAGTGTTATACAGTGACAGACCTGTACCCACCAGTACAGTACCCCAGTGTTATGCAGTGAGATTCCTGTATCCACCAGTACTGTACACCAGTGTTACACAGTGACAGACCTGTACCCACCAGTACTGTATCCCAGTGTTATACAGTGACAGACCTGTGCACTCCAGTACTGTACCCCAGTGTTATACAGTGACAGACCTATGCCCAACAGTACTGCACCCCAGTGTTATACAGTGACAGACCTGTACACTCCAGTACTGTACCCCAGTGTTATACAGTGACAGACCTGTACAAACCAGTACTGTACCCCGGTGTTATACAGTGACAGACCTGTACCCACCAGTACTGCACCCTAGTGTTATACAGTGACAGACCTGTACACTCCAGTACTGTACCGCAGTGTCATATAGTGACAGAGATGTACGAAGCAGTACTGTACCCCAGTTTTAGACAGTGACAGACCTGCACCCACTAGTACTGTACCCCAGTGTTATACAATGGCAGACCTGTACCCACGAGTACTGTACCCCAGTGTTAAACAGTGACAGACCTGTACCAAGCAGTACTGTACTCCAGTGTTATACAGTGACAGACCAGTACCCACCAGTACTGTACCCCAGTGTTAGACAGTGACAGCCCTGTACCCACTAGAACTGTACCCCAGTGTTATACAATGGCAGACCTGTACCCACCAGTACTATACCCCAGTGTTAGACAGTGACAGACCTGCACCCACTAGTACTGTACCCCAGTGTTATACAATGGCAGACCTGTACCCACGAGTACTGTACCCCAGTGTTAAACAGTGACAGACCTGTACCCACCAGTACTGCACCCCGGTGTTATACAGTGACAGATCTGTACCCACATGTACTGTACCCCAGTGTTATACAGTGACATAACTGTACACAACAGTAGTCCACCCCAGTATCATACAGTGACAGACCTGTACCCACCAGGAATGGACACCAGTGTGACACAGTGACACACCTGCACCAACCAGTTCTGTACCCCACTGTTATACAGTGACTGACATGTACCCACCAGGACTGTACACCAGCGTGACACAGTGACACACCTGTACCCTCTAGTACTGTACCCCAGTGTTATACAATGACAGACCTGTACCCACCAGTACTGTACCCCAGTGTTATACAATGACAGACCTGTACCCACCAGTACTGTATCCCACTGTTATACAGTGACAGACCTGTATCCACCAGTACTGTACCCCAGTGTTATACAGTGACAGACCTGTACCCACCAGTACTGTACCCCAGTGTCATACAGTGACAGAGCTGTACGAAGCAGTACTGTACCCCAGTGTTATACAGTGACAGACCTGTACACTCCAGTACTGCACCCCAGTGTTATACAGTGACAGACCTGCACACTCCAGTACTGTACCCCAGTGTTATACAGTGACACACCTGTACCCTCTAGTACTGTACCCCAGTGTTATACAGTGACAGAGCTGTACAAACCAGTACTGTACCCCGGTGTTATACAGTGACAGAACTGTGCCCACCAGTCCTGTATCCCAGTGTTATACAGTGGCAGACCTGTACCCACCAGTACTGTACCCCAGTGTTGTACAGTGACAGACCTGTACCAAGCAGTACTGTCCCCCAGTGTTATACAGTGACAGACCTGTCCCCACCAGTACTGTACCCCAGTGTTGTACAGTGACAGACCTGTACCCACCAGTACTGTACCCCAGTGTTATACAGTGACAGACCTGTACCCACCAGTACTGTACTCCAGTGTTATACAGTGACAGACCAGTACCCACCAGTACTGTACCCCAGTGTTAGACAGTGACAGACCTGTACCCACTAGAACTGTACCCCAGTGTTATACAGTGACAGACCTGTACCCACCAGTACTGTACCCCAGTGTTAGACAGTGACAGACCTGCACCCACTAGTACTGTACCCCAGTGTTATACAATGGCAGACCTGTACCCACCAGTAGAGTACCCCAGTATTATACAGTGATTGACTTGTACTCATCAGTACTGTACCCCAGTGTTATACAGTGACAGACCTGTACCCACCAGTACTGTACCCCAGTGTTATACAGTGACAGACCTGTACCCGCAAGTACTGTGCCCCAGTGTTATACAGTGACATACCTGTACCCACCAGTACTGTACCCCAGTGTTATACAGTGACAGAACTGTACCCACCAGTATTGTACCCCAGTGTTATACAGTGACAGATCTGTACCCACCTGTACTGTACCCCAGTGTTATACAGTGACATAACTGTACACACCAGTAGTCCACCCCAGTATCATACAGTGACAGGCCTGTACCCACCAGGAATGGACACCAGTGTGACACAGTGACACACATGTACCCACCAGTTCTGTACCCCAGTGTTATACAGTGACTGACATGTACCCACCAGGACTGTACACCAGTGTGACACAGTGACACACCTGTACCCACCAGTTCTGTACCCCAGTGTTATACAGTAACAGACCTGTACCCACCAGTACTGTATCCCATTGTAATACAGTGGCAGACCTGTACTCACCTGTACTGTACCCCAGTGTTATACAGTGACAGACCTGTACCCACCAGTACTGTACCCCAGTGTTGTACAGTGACAGACCTGTACCCACCAGTACTGTACCCCAGTGTTATACAGTGACAGACCCGTACCCACCAGTACTGTACCCTGTGTTATACAGTGACAGATCTGTACTCACCAGTGCTGTACCCCAGTGTTATAAAGTGACAGACCTGTACCCACCAGTACTGTACCCCAGTGTTATACAGTGACAGACCTGTACCCACCAGTACTGTACCCCAGTGTTATACAGTGACAGACCTGTACCCACCAGTACTGTACCCCAGTGTTATACAGTGACAGACCTGTACCCACCAGTATTGTACCCCAGTGTTATACAGTGACAGACCTGTACCCACCAGTACTGTACCCCAGTGGTATACAGCGACATACCTGTACCCACCAGTACTGTACCCCAGTGTTATACAGCGACAGACCTGTGCCCACCAGTCCTGTATCGCAGTGTTATACAGTGACAGACCTGTACAAAGCATTACTGTACCCCAGTGTTATACAGTGACAGGCCTGTACCCACCAGTACAGTACCCCAGTGTTATACAGTGCGATTCCTGTATCCACCAGTACTGTACACCAGTGTTATACAGTGACAGACCTGTACCCACCAGTACTGTACCCCAGTGTTATACAGTGACAGACCTGTACACTCAAGCACTGTGCCCCAGTGTTATACAGTGACAGACCTGTGCCCAACAGTACTGCACCCCACTGTTATACAGTGACAGACCTGTACACTCCAGTACTGTACCGCAGTGTCATACAGTGACAGAGCTGTACGAAGCAGTACAGTACCCCAGTGTTATACAGTGACAGACCTGTACACTCCAGTACTGTACCCCAGTGTTATACAGTGACAGACCTGTACCCACCAGTACTGTACCCCAGTGTTATACAGTGACAGACCTGTACACTCCAGTACTGTACCCCAGTGTTATACAGTGACATACCTGTACACTCCAGTACTGTACCCCAGTGTTATACAGTGACAGACCTGTACAAACCAGTACTGTACCCCGGTGTTATACAGTGACAGGCCTGTGCGCACCAGTCCTGTATCCCAGTGTTGTACAGTGACAGACCTGTACCAAGCAGTACTGTCCCCCAGTGTTATACCGTGACAGACCTGTCCCCACCAGTACTGTAATCCAGTGTTATACAGTGACAGACCTGTTCCCACCAGTACTGTACCCCAGTGTTATATAGTGACAGACCTGTACCCACCAGTACTGTACCTCAGTGTTATACAGTGACAGACCTGTGCCCACCAGTACTGTACGCCAGTGTTATACAGTGACAGACCTGTACCCACCAGTACTGTACCCAGTGTTATACAGTGACAGACCTGTACCCACTAGTACTGTACCCCAGTGTTATACAGTGACAGACCTGTACCCACTAGTACTGTACCCCAGTGTTATACAGTTACAGACCTGTACCCACTGGTACTGTACCCCAGTGTTATACAGTGACAGACCTGTACCCACCAGTACTGTACCCAGTGCTATACACTGACAGACCTGTACCCACCAGTACTGTACCCCAGTGTTATACAGTGACAGACCTGTACCCACCAGTACTGTACGCCAGTGTTATACAGTGGCAGACCTGTACCCACCAGTACTGTACCTCTGTGTTATACAGTGACAGACCTGTACCCACCAGTACTGTACCCCAGTGTTATACAGTGACAGACCTGTACCCACCGGTACTGTACCCCAGTGTTATACAGTGACAGACCTGTACCCACCGGTACTGTAACCCAGTGTTATACAGTGGCAGACCTGTACCCACCAGTACTGTACCCAGTGTTATACAGTGACAGACCTGTACCCACCAGTACTGTATCCCAGTGTTATACAGTGACAGCCCTGTACCCACCAGTACTGTACCCCAGTGTTATACAGTGACAGACCTGTACCCACCAGTACTGTACCCCAGTGTTATACAGTGACAGACCTGTACCCACCAGTACTGTACCCCAGTGTTATACAGTGACAGACCTGTACCCACCAGTACTGTATCCCAGTGTTATACAGTGACAGACCTGTACCCACCAGTACTGTACCCCAGTGTTAGACAGTGACAGACCTGTACCCACCAGTACTGTACTCCAGTGTTATACAGTGACAGACCTGCACCCACCAGTACTGTACCCTAGTGTTATACAGTGACAGTCCTGTACCCACCAGTACTGTACCCCAGTGTTATACAGTGACAGACCTGTACCCACCAGTACTGTACCCCAGTGTTATACAGTGACAGACCTGTACCCACCAGTACTGTACCCCAGTGTTATACAGTGACAGACCTGTACCCACCAGTACTGCACCCCACTGTTATATAGTCACAGACCTGTACCCACCAGTGCTGTATCCCAGTGTTATACAGTGACCGACCTGTATCTACCAGTACTGTACCCCAGTGTTATACAGTGACAGACCTGTATCCACCAGTACTGTACCCCAGTGTTATACAGTGACAGACCTGTACCCACTAGTACTGTACCCCAGTGTTATACAGTGACAGACCTGTACCCACCAGTACTGTACCCCAGTGTTATACAGTGACAGACCTGTACCCACCAGTACTGTAGCCCAGTGTTGTACAGTGACAGACCTGTACCCACCAGTACTGTACCCCAGTGTTATACAGTGACAGACCTGTCCCCACCAGTACTGTACCACAGTGTTATACAGTGACAGACCTGTGCCCACCAGTACTGTACCCAAGTGTTATACAGTGACAGACCTGTACCCACCAGTACTGTACCCCAGTGTTATACAATGACAGACCTGTACCCACCAGTACTGTACCCCAGTGTTATACAATGACAGACCTGTACCCACCAGTACTGTAGCCCAGTGTTGTACAGTGACAGACCTGTACCCACCAGTACTGTACCCCAGTGTTATACAGTGACAGACCTGTCCCCACCAGTACTGTACCACAGTGTTATACAGTGACAGACCTGTACCCACCAGTACTGTACCCCAGTGTTATACAGTGACAGACCTGTACCCACCAGTACTGTATCCCAGTGTTATACAGTGACAGACCTGTACACAGCAGTACTGTACCCCAGTGTTATACAGTGACAGACCTGTACCCACCAGTACTGTATCCCAGTGTTATACAGTGACAGACCTGTACCCACCAGTACTGTACCCCAGTGTTATACAGTGACAGACCTGCACACACCAGTACTGTACCCCAGTGTTATACAATGACAGACCTGTACCCACCAGTACTGTACCCCAGTGTTATACAATGACAGACCTGTACCCACCAGTACTGTACCCCAGTGTTATACAGTGACAGACCTGCACACACCAGTTCTGTACCCCAGTGTTATACAGTGACAGACCTGTACCCACCAGTACTGTACCCCAGTGTTATACAGTGACAGACCTGTACACATCAGTACTGTACCCCAGTGTTATACAATGACAGACCTGTACCCACCAGTACTGTAGCCCAGTGTTATACAGTGACAGACCTGTACCCACCAGTACTGTACCCCAGTGTTATACAGTGACAGACCTGTACCCACCAGTACTGTAGCCCAGTGTTGTACAGTGACAGACCTGTACCCACCAGTACTGTACCCCAGTGTTATACAGTGACAGACCTGTCCCCACCAGTACTGTACCACAGTGTTATACAGTGACAGACCTGTACCCACCAGTACTGTAGCCCAGTGTTGTACAGTGACAGACCTGTACCCACCAGTACTGTACCCCAGTGTTATACAGTGACAGACCTGTACCCACCAGTACTGTAGCCCAGTGTTATACTGATGGTCCGATCACAGTTTTTGAAGAACAGTGAGCTCACGCAGTGTCGTGACGAACATTGCTTCCACAACCAACAGCTGATTTGCAGTGTGTGGGGCCGTGCTGTGGGTGGGTAGGCTGCTGCATTTATCTATAAACAGGCACAGCTGCCCTGTAAAATTAATTCATTGGCTGTGAAGTGCGTCCGGATGTCTTGAGGATGGGATCAGATGTTACATGAATAAAATCTCATTGTTTAGAAAGGAGAGAGGATTGCGTCAGCTGTCTCCGGCTGGTGCAGCCCGGAACTTGCAGAAGGCGGCACAATGGCAATGCTGAGTAAAGAAAGCCATCCATTACTGTCGCGCCGTTCCAGACCTCAGGATGTCCCAACATGCTATACAATGAAGTACTGATTGAAGTGTAGGCATAAGAACATAAGAAATAGGAGTAGGCCATACCGCCCCTCGAGCCTGCTCCGCCATTTAATAAGATCATGGCTGATCCGATCATGGACTCAGCTCCACTTTCCTGCCCGCTCCCCATAACCACTTATCAGTTCAGAAACTGTCTATCACGGTCTTAAATTTATTCAATGACCCAGCTTCCACAGCTCTCCACAGATTTACAACCCTCTGAGAGAAGAAATTCCTCCTCATCTCAGTTTTAAATGGGCGGCCCCTTATTCTAAGACCATGACCCCTAGTTCTAGTCTCCCCCATCAGTGGAAACATCCTCTCTGCATCCACCTTGTCGAGCCCCCCTCATAATCTTATACATTTCGATAAGATCACCTCTCATTCTTCTGAACTCCAATGAGTAGAGGCCCAACCTACTCAACCTTTCCTCATAAGTCAACCCCCTCATCCCTGGAATCAACCGAGTGAACCTTCTCTGAACTGCCTCCAAAACAAGTATATCCTTTTGTAAATGTGGAAACCAAAACTGCACGCAGTACTCCAGGTGTGGCCTCACCAATACCCTGTATAACTGTAGCAAGACTTCCCTGCTTTTATACTCCATCCCCTTTGCAATAAAGGCCAAGATACCATTGGCCTTCCTGATCACTTGCTGTATCTGCATACTATCCTTTTGTGTTTCATGTTCAAGTACCCCCAGGTCCCATTGTACTGCAGCACTTTGCAATCTTTCTCCATTTAAATAATAACTTCCTCCTCGCTTTTTTTCTGCCAAAGTGCATGACCTCACACTTTCCAACATTATACCCCATCTGCCAAATTTTTGCCCACTCACTTAGCCTGTCTGTGTCCTTTTGCAGATTTTTTGTGTCCTCCTCACACATTGCTTTTCCTCCCATCTTTGTATCATCAACAAACTTGGCTACGTTACACTCAGTCCCTTCTTCCAAGTCGTTAATTTAGATTGTAAATAGTTGGGGTCTCAGCACTGATTCCTGGGGCACCCCACTGGTTACTGATTGCCAAACGGAGAATGAACCATTTATCCCGACTCTCTGTTTTCTGTTAGTTAGCCAATCCTCTGTCCATGCTAATATATTACCCCCAACCCCGTAAACTTTTATCTTGTGCAGTAACCTTTTATGTGGCAGCTTGTCAAATGCTTTCTGGAAATCCAAATACACCACATCCACTGGTTCCCCTTTATCCACCGTCACTATTATCGCAAATATAAATCACTAGTTAGGCCCCAGCTGGAGTATTGTGTCCAACTCTGGGCACCGCACGTTAGGAAGGATGACAAGGTGTTGGAGAGGGTGTGGAGGAGATTTACTAGACTGGTACAAGGGATGAGGGGCTTCTGTTATGTGGAGAGAAGCTGGTGTTCTCCCTAGAGCAGCGAAGGTTAATGTGAGATTTAAGAGAGGTGTTGATAATCATGAAGGGTTTTGATCGAGTAAATAGGTGGAAAGTGTTCCCATTGGCGGCCACAGATTTAAGTTTATTGGCAAAAGAACTCGACGCAATATGAGGAAACAATTTCTTACACAGTGAGCTGTTATGATCTGAAATGCACTGCCTGAAAAGGTGGTGGAAGCAGATAGGACAATCATTTTTAAAAGGGAATTGGATTTACAGGACTGTGGGGAAAGAGCGGGGGAGTGGGATTAATTGGATAGCTCTAGCAAAGAGCCAGCACGGGCAAGATGGGCTCAATGGCCTCCCTCAGTGCTGCATCAGTCCATGATTCTGTAATTATTTTGTTTACTTGTGCCAGTCTGACTAATTTGGTATAACTCCAAAGCCTGAGTCAGTTTTAGCCACACCTCAGAACGTGTGCATACAGTCTAGTCTGACACTTCAGCAACACTCAGGGATCTGGAAAAGACAAAACCTTTCACGTACCAAAAGCTAATCAGCACTGAGCTAAAAACCCAAACAAGGTCAATAAGAGACGAGAAATACTTACACCAACGAAGGGGATGAACTTCTGGCAGGAATCCTCATCAGGGCTGGAGTGAGAGAAGACAAGCAGTGTTATTCACGGCTCCAATGGCTGGCAGACGAGCCTGCACACAGACATCGCTCTGACAATCCCATCTCCAATATCGCTGCTACACTATCCAAACTCCACAGCAAAGCCAAATGTATACACGAGCTAAATAAATCCCCAGCCCCAAGATAGCCCTGAATCAAACCCCTCAGCTCCCCTCCGAAATAATATCAAATCAAACACCACAAAATAATCTCAAATCAAACACTGAAATAATCACAAATCAAACACCACAAAATAATCTCAAATCAAACCACGAAAAAATCTCAAATCAAACCCTGAAATAATATCAAATCAAACACCACAAAATAATCTCAAATCAAACCCCGAAAAAATCTCAAATCAAACCCCGAAATAATCTCAAATCAAACCCTGAAATAATCTCAAATCAAACACTGAAATAATCTCAAATCAAACACTGAAATAATCACAAATCAAACACCACAAAATAATCTCAAATCAAACCCCGAAATAATCTCAAATCAAACCCCGAGATAACCTCAGATCAAGCACCCCAGAAATAATCTCAAATGAAACCCTCTGAAGGAACCTCAACACAAATCCCCTGAAATAATTTAACATTAAACTCCGAAATTATTTCAAATCAACCCCTCCGAAATAATCTCAAATAAAGCACCCTGAAATAATCTCAATTTGAACCGCCCAAAATAATCTCAAATCAAACCCCCCCCCACAAAATAATCTCAAATCAAACCCCCCCCCACAAAATAATCTCAAATCAAACCCCCACAATAAGCTGTAATCAAACATCAAAACAACTCCCCGAAATTATCTCAAATAAAGCCCTGAAATAATATCAAATCAAACCCGAAATAATCTCAAGTCAAATCTCCAAAATAATCTTAAATAAAGTCCAAAATAACCTCAAATCAAACGCGAAATAATCTCAAATCAAACCCCCCCAATAAAATCTCAAATCAACCTCCCAATAAAATCTCAAATCAAACCCAAAATAATCTCAAATCAAACCGCCAAAATAGTCACAAATCAAACACCTGGAATAATCCCAAATTAAACAAAGTGAAATAATCTCAAATGAAACCACAAAACCCCCAAGATAATCTCAAACCCCTGAAATAATCTCAAATCAAATCCCCTGAAATTATCTCAAACCAAACCTCAAAAAAAATCCCAAAATAATCTCAAATCAAACCCTGAAATAATCTCAAATCAAACCCCCAAATAATTTCAAATCAAACCCAGCATAATCTCAAATCAAACCAGAAACAATTTCAAATCAAGCCCCTGATATAATCTGAAATCAAACCCCCGAAATAGTCTCGTCAAATCCCCCAAAATCATCATCATCATCGGCAGTCCCTCAAGATCGAGGAAGACTTGCTTCCACTCTAAATGCGAGTTCTCAGGTGACGGAACAGTCCAATACGGGAATTACAATCTCTGTCACAGGTGGGACAGACAGTGGTTGAGGGAAGGGGAGGGTGGGACTGGTTTGCCGCACGCTCCTTCCGCTGCCTGCGCTTGGTTTCTGCATGCTCTTGGCAATGAGACTTGAGGTGCTCAGCGCCCTCTCGGATAACTTCCTCCACTTAGGGCGGTCTTTGGCCAGGGACCCCCAGGTGTCGGTGGGGATGTTGCATTTTATCAGGGAGGCTTTGAGGGTGTTCTTGAAACGTTTCCTCTGCCCACCTGGGGCTCGCTTGCAATGTAGGAGTTCCGAGTAGAGCGCTTGCTTTGGGAGTCTTGTGTCAGGACTGCAAACAATGTGGCCTGCCCAACGGAGCTGGTCGAGTGTGGTCAGTGTTTCGATGTTGGCCTGATCGAAGACGCTAATGCTAGTGCGTCTGTCCTTCCAGGGGATTTGTAGGATCTTGCTAAGACATCGTTGGTGGTATTTCTCCAGCGATTTGAGGTGTCTACTATACTTGGTCCATGTCTTTGAGCCATACAGGAGGGCGGGTATCACTACAGCATTTTAGACCATGAGCTTGGTGGCAGATTTGAGGGCCTGATCTTCGAACACTCTTTTCCTCAGACGACCGAAAGCTGCACTGGCGCACTGGAGGCAGTGTTGAACCTTGTTGTCGATGTCTGCCCTTGCTGATAGTAGGTTCCCGAGATATGGAAAGTGATTCACATTGTCCGGGGCCACACCGTGGATCTTGATGACCTGGGGGGGCAGTGCTGTGTGGCGGGGGCAGGTTGGTGGAGGACCTTTGTCTTACGGATGTTTAGTGAAGGCCCATGCTTTCGGACGCCTCAGTGAAGATGTTGACTGTGACTTGGGAGTTCAGCCTCTGAATGTGCGCAGATGAAAGCATCGTCCGCGTACTGTAGTTCAACGACAGAGGTTGGGATGGTCTTGGACCTGGCCTGGAGGTGACGAAGGTTGAACAGGTTTCCACTGGTTCTGTTGTTTAGTTCCAATCCAGCAGGAAGCTTGTTGAGTGTGAGATGGAGCATTGCAGCGAGGAAGATCGAGAAGAGGGTTGGTGTGATGACGCAGCCCTGTTCGACACCGGACCGGACGCTGATTGGGTCTGTGATGGATCCGTTGGTCAGGATCGTGTGAACCTAAAACAACAACCCAACTTGGGAGCAGCAAAACAAACCCCCGAAATTATCTCAAATCAAACCCTGAAATAATGTCAAATCAAACCCCTGAAATAATTTCAAATCAAACCCCAAAACAATCTCAAATCAAACCCTGAAATAATCTCAATTCAAACCAAGCTGGAAATAATCTCACATCAAAATGATAATAATTTCAGAACAAACTGCCGAAATAATCACAAATCAATCCCGAAATAATCTCAAATGAAGTACAAAATAATCTCAAACCAAACCGGAAATAATCTCAAAGCAGAACCGTAATAATCTCAATCAAACTCGAAATGATCGCAAATCAAATTGGAAATAATCTCAAATCAAACCGAAATAATCTCAAGTCAACCCCCCCAATAATATCTCAAATCAAACCCGAAAAAAAATCTCAAATCAAACCCCCAAAATTTCAAATCAAACACACTTAAGTTATCTCAAATCAAACTCCAAAATAAACCCACCCCTAAAAAACTCAAAACCCAAAATAATCTCAAATCAAATCCCCAAAAATCTCAAATCAAGCCCAAAATATCTCAAATCTAACCCCTTGAAATAACCTTAAATCAAACACGAAATAATGTCAAATCAAACCCGAGATAATCTCAGATCAAACCCCGACATAATCTTAAATCAAACCCGAAATAATCTCAAGTCAAATCTGCCAATGATATTTCAAATCAACCCAATAAAATCTGAAATCAAATGCCCAGATTAATCTCAAATCAACCCTCAAAATCTCAAATCTAACACACTTAGGAAACCTAAATCAAAGCCCAAAACAACCCCCTACAAAAAAAACTTTAACACCCGAAATAATCTCAAATCAAATCCCCGAAATAATTTCAAATGAAATCCCCCGACAAAATCTGAAATCAAACTCGAAATAATCTCAAATCAAACCCAAAATAATGTCAAATTCAACCCGAAATAATCTCAAATCAAGCCCCCTGAAAAAATCTCAAACCAAATCCGAAATAATCCCAAATCAAACTTGAAATAATCTCAAATCAAGCCAAAATAATCTCAAAACAAACCCACTGAAATAATCTCAAAGCAAACTGGAAATACTATCAAATCAAACCGTAAAAAATCTAAAATCAAACCCGCAATGTCAACTCAAACCCTCAATAAAATCTCAAATAAAACACCCAAAACAATCTCAAATCAAACACAAAATAATCTCAAATCAAGCCACCTGAAATAATTTCAAATCTAACCCTCCAAAATAATCTCAAGTCAAACCTCCAATATAATCTTAAATCAAACCCGAAATAATCTCAAGACAAACCCCCAAACTAATCTCAAATCAAACCCGAAATAATCTCAAATCAAACCTGCTGAAATAATCTCAATGAAGCCAGAAATAATCTCATGTCAAAACCATCCAAAATAATCTCAAGTCAAATCCAAAATAATCTCAAGTCAAACCCCCAAAAATATCAAAACAATCCCCCAAAATAATCTCAAATCAAACCCCCAAAATAGAAACATAGAAAATAGGTGCAGGAGTAGGCCATTCGGCCCTTCGAGCCTGCACCACCATTCAATAAGATCATGGCTGATCATTCACCTCAGATCATCTCAAATCAGATGATCTCAAATCAAACACACTTAAGTAATTTCATATCAAACCCTGAAACAACACCCCAAAATAATCTCAAACACCCAAAATAAGCTCCTATCAAATCTTCAAAATAATGTCAAGTCAAATCCCCGATAAAATCTCAAATCAAACGCAAAATAAGCACAAATCAAACCAAAATAATCTCAAATCAAACACGCTGAAGTAATTTCCAATCAAACCCCAAAACAAACTCCCAAAATAAACTGAAACCCCAAAATAATCTAAAATCAAACACGCTGAAGTAATTTCCAATCAAACCCCAAAACAAACTCCCGAAATAAACTGAAACCCCCAAATAATCTCAAATCAAACCCCCGAAATAGCTCAAGAAACACAACCAAAATAATCCAACTCAAGCCGCAGAACTAATCCTAAAACCACAAAATAATGTCAAATTAAGCACAAAATAATCTCAAATTAAGACCAAAATAATCTCAAATCAAACCCCCTGAAATAATCTCGAATAAAACCAGAAATAATGTCAAATCAAACCCGAAATGGTCTCAAGACTAACTTCCAATAAAATCTCAAATCAAACCCTCAAAACAATCTCATATCAACCCCCCTAAATAATCTCAAATCAAATTACCAAAATAACCTCAAATCAAACACATTGAAGTAATCTCAAATCAAACCCCAAAATAACCCCCCAAAATAATCTCAAACCCCATATAATCTCAAGACAAATCCCTGAAATAAGATCAAATCAAATCCGAAATAATCTCAAATCATACCAGAAATAATCTCAAATCAAACCTCCAATAAAATCTCAAATCAAACTCTCAAAACAATCTCAAAGCAAACCCGAAATAATCTCAAATTAAACCCAGAAACAATCTCAAATCAAATCAAACTCAAAATAATCTCAAATCAAACCAGGAATAATGTCAAATCTTGCCTCCTGAAATAATATCGTCAAACGCGAAATAATCACAAATCAAACATAGTAACATAGAAAATAGGTGCAGGAGTAGGCCATTCGGCCCTTCGAGCCTGCACCACCATTCAATAAGATCATGGCTGATCATTCCCTCAGTACCCCTTTCCTGCTTTCTCACCATACCCCTTGATCCCTTTAGCCGTAAGGGCCATATCTAACTCCCTCTTGAATATATCCAATAAACTGGCATCAACAACTCTCTGCAGTAGGGAATTCCACAGGTTAACAACTCTCTGAGTGAAGAAATTTCTCCTCATCTCAGTCCTAAATGGGTTACACCGTTTTCCATAGACTGTGACCCCTGGTTCTGGACTTCCCCAACATCGGGAACATTCTTCCTGCATCTAACCTGTCCAGTCCCGTCAGAATTTTATATGTTTCTATGAGAGCCCCTCTCATCCTTCTAAACTCCAGTGAATACAGGCCCAGTCGATCCAGTCTCTCCTCATATGTCAGTCCAGCCATCCCAGGAATCAGTCTGGTGAATCTTTGCTGCACTCCCTCAATAGCAAGAACGTCCTTCCTCAGATTAGGAGACCAAAACTGAACACAATATTCCAGGTGAGGCTTCACCAAGGCCCTGTACAACTGCAGTAAGACCTCCCTGCTCCTATACTCAAATCCCCTCGCTATGAAGGCCAACATACCAGTTGCCTTCTTCA
Organism: Pristiophorus japonicus; assembly: GCF_044704955.1. Lineage (NCBI taxonomy): Eukaryota > Metazoa > Chordata > Chondrichthyes > Pristiophoridae > Pristiophorus > Pristiophorus japonicus. Next base: position 206,443 of record NW_027254376.1, on the reverse strand, counting down.
CTGCCTGCTGTACTTGCATGCCAACTTTCACTTACTGATGAACCATGACACCCAGGTCTCGTTGCACCTTCCCTTTTTCTAATCTGCCACCATTCAGATAATATTCTGCCTTCGTATTTTTGCCCCCAAAGTGGATAACCTCACATTTATCCACATTATACTGCATCTGCCATGCATTTGCCCACTCACCTAACCTGTCCAAGTCACTCTTCGCGTCCACCTCACAGCTCACACCGCCACCTAGTTTAGTGTCATCTGCAAACTTGGAGATATTACACTCAATTCCTTCATCTAAATCATTAATGTATATTGTAAATAGCTGGGGTCCCAGCACTGAGCTCTGCGGCACCCCACTAGTCACTGTCTGCCATTCTGAAAAGGACCCGTTTATCCCGACTCTCTGCTTCCTGTCTGCCAACCAGTTCTCTATCCACATCAGTACATTACCCCCAATACCATGTGCTTTAATTTTGAACATCAATCTCTTGTGTGGGACCTTGTCAAAAGCCTTTTGAAAGTCCAAATACATCACATCCACTGGTTCTCCCTTGTCCACTTTGCTAGGTACATCCTCAAAAAATTCCAGAAGATTTGTCAAGCATGATTTTCCTTTCATAAATCCATGCTGACTTGGACCAATTCTGTCACTGCTTTCCAAATGTGCTGCTATTTCATCTTTAATAATTGATTCCAATATTTTCCCCACCACTGATGTCAGACTAACCGGTCTATAATTACCCGTTTTCTCTCTCCCTCCTTTTTTAAAAAGTGGTGTTACATTAGCTACCCTCCAGTCCATAGGAACTGATCCAGAGTTGATATACTGTTGAAAAATGATCACCAATGCATCCACTATTTCTAGGGCCACTTCCTTAAGTACTCTGGGATGCAGACTATCAGGCCCCAGGGATTTATCAGCCTTCAATCCCATCAATTTCCCTAACATAATTTCCCGCCTAATAAGGATTTCCTTCAGTTCCTCCTTCTCACTAGACCCTCGGTCCCCTAGTATTTCCGGAAGGTTATTTGTGTCTTCCTTCGTGAAGACAGAACCAAAGTATTTGTTCAACTTGCCTGCCATTTCTTTGTTCCCCATTATAAATTCACCTGAATCTGGCTGCAAGGGACCTACATTTGTCTTCACTAATCTTTTTCTCTTCACATATCTATAGAAACTTTTGCTTTTATGTTCCTGCCAAGCTTCCTCTTATGCTCCATTTTCCCCCTCCTAATGAAATCCTTTGTCCTCCTCTGCTGAATTCTAAATTTCTCCCAGTCCTCAGGTTTGCTACTTTTGCTGGCCAATTTATATGCCTTTTCCTTGGATTTAATACTATACTTAATTTCCCTTGTTAGCCACGGTTGAGCCACTTTCCCCATTTTATTTTTACTCCAGACAGGGATGTACAAACCTGAAATAATCTCAAATCCAACCTCCTGAAATTATCTCAAACCAAACCCTAAAACAAATCCCCAAAGTAATCTCAAATCAAACCCCCGAAATAATCTCAAATCAAACCAGAAATAATCACAAATCAAGCCCCCTGTAATAATCTCAAATCAAATACACTGATATAATCTCAAATCAAACCCCCAAACAAACCACTGAGATCATCTCAACCAACCGAAATAATTTCAAATCAAACAACAAAGTAGCTCAAGTCACACAATCAAAATAATCTCATATCAAACACCCTGAAATTATTTGAAACCAAACCCCAAAACAAATCCCCAAAGTAATCTCAAATTAAACCCCCGAAACAATCTCAAATCAAACCAGTGAAATAATCGCAAATCAAATTGAAAATAATCTCAAGTCAAACCCGAAATAAACTCAATTCAAACCCACAAAATAACCTCAAATCAAACTCCCTGAAATAATCTCAAGTCAAATCCCCAAATTAACTCAATTCAAACGGCCAAAATAATCTCAAATCAAACTCAAAATAATCTGAAATCAAACCCTTGAAATAATCTCGAATCAAATGCCCCGAAAATGTTTTTAAATCAGACTCTAAATTATCGTCAACCCCCTCCAAAATAATCACCAATCAAACACCCAAAATAATCTCAAATCAAACCCCAAAACAAATCACCGAGATCATCTCAACCCCCCGAAATAATTTCAAACCAAACCCCCGAAATAGCTCAAGTCACACAATCAAAATAATCTCAAATCAAACACCCTGAAATTATATGAATCCAAACCCGCAAAATAATCTCAAATCAAACCAGAAATAATCTCAAATCAAGCCCCCTGTAATAATCTCAAATCAAACCCGAAATAATCTTAAATCAAACCCCCACAAAATAATGTCAAATCAACCCCCCGAAATAGCTCAAGTCACACAACCAAATAATCTCAAAGCAAATCCCCTGAAATTATTTCAAACCTAATCCCAAAACAAACCTCCACAGTAATCACAAATCAAAACCCCAAAATAATCTCAAATCAAACCCACTGAAATAATCTCAAATGAAACCCCAAATAATCTCAAATCAAACCCTCGAAATAATCACAAATTCAAACCCAAAATAATCTCAAATCAAATACACAGATGTAATCTTAAATCAAACTAAAACAAACCGAGATCATCTCAACCCCCCCGAAATAATTTCAAATCAAACCCCCAAAATAACCTCAAATCAAAACCATTGAAATATTCTCAAATCAAATTGAAGATAATCTCAAATCAAACCCGAAATAATCTCAAATCAAGCCCCCTGAGATAATCTCAAATGAGACCCCAAATAAACTCAATTCAAACCCCCTGAAATAATCTCTAATGAAATCCGAAATAATCTCAAATCAAACCCGAAATAAACTCAAATCAAACACACTGATGTAATCTCCAATCAAACCCAAAACATACCACCAAGATCATCTCAACCCCCCGAAATAATTTCAAATCAAACCCCCAAAATAGCTCAAGTCACACAATCAAAATAATCTCAAATCAAACACCCTGAAATTATTTGAAACCAAACCCCAAAACAAATCCCCAAAGTAATCTCAAATCAAACCCGAAATAATTTCATATCAAACCCTCAAAATAATCTCAAATCAACCCCCCGAAATAATCTCAAATCAAACAACCAAAATAATCTCAAATCAAACACATTGAAGTAATCTCAAATCAAACATCAAATAACCCCCCAAAATAATCTCAAACCCCCAAATATTCCCAAACCAAATCCCCCTAAAAGAACTCAAATGAAACACGAAATAATCTCCAATCAAACCCCCTGAAATAAACTCAAATCAAACCGAAATAATCTCAAATCAAGCACACTGAAGACATCTCAAATCAAATCCCAAAACAGATCCCCACAATAATGTCAAACAATGAAATAATCTCAAATCAAACCCTCAAAATAGCTCATCACACAACCAAAATAATCTCAAATCAACCCCCTGAAATGATCTCAAACCAAACTCCAACTAAAATCCCCAAAGTAGTCTCAAATCAAACTCCGAAATACTCTCAAATCAAATCCGAAATAATCTCAAATCAAACCAGAAATAATCTCAAATCAAACCCCCCCAAAATAATGTCAAATCAAACCCCCAAAATAGCTCAAGTCACACGACCAAATAATCTCAAATCAAATCCCCTGAAATTATTTCAAACCAAATCCCAAAACAAATCCCCTAAGTAATCTCAAATGAAACCCCCAAAATAATCTCAAATCAAACCCGAAATAATCTCAAATCAAACCCCTCCAAAATAATCTCAAATCAAATGGCCAAAATAATCTCAATCAAACTCTAAATAATCTTAAATCAAACCCGCAAAATAATCTGAAATCAAATGTCCCAAAAACATCTCAAATCAAACTCTAAATAATCATCAAACCCCCAAAATAATCATTAATCAAACAGCTGAAATAATATCAAATCAAATCCAAAATAATCTAAAAAAAAAACAGAAACAATCTCAAATCAAGTCCCCTGAATTAATCTCAAATCAAACCACCGAGATAATCTCAACCACCCGAAATAATTTCAAATCAAACCCCCGAAATAGCTCAAGTCACACAATCAAAATAATCTCAAATCAAACCCCCTGAAATAATCTCAAATCAAATCCGAAACAATCTCAAATCAAACCCCATGAAATTATCTCAAATCAAACCCCAAAACAAATCCCCAAAGTAATCTCAAATCAAACCCCCGAAATAAGCTGAAATCAAATCCGCTGAAATAATATCAAATCAAACCCGAAATAAACTCAAATTAAACACACTGAAGTAATCTGCAATCAAACCCAAAACAAATCCCTGAGATAATATCAAATCAAACCCTCGGAATAATCACAAATTTAAAGCCAAAATAATCTCAAATCAAACACACTGATGTACTCTCCAATCAAACCCAAAACATACCACCAAGATCATCTCAACCCCGCGAAATAATTTCAAATCAAACCACCGAAATAGCTCAAGTCACACAATCAAAATAATCTCAAATCAAACACCCTGAAATTATTTGAAACCAAACCCCAAAACAAATCCCCAAAGTAATCTCAAATCAAACCCCCGAAATAACCTCAAATCAAACCCCCTGAAATAATCTCAAATCAAATCCCCAAATTAACTCAATTCAAATGGCCAAAATAATCTCAAATCAAACTCAAAATAATCTGAAATCAAACCCTCGAAATAATCTCAAATCAAATGCCCCGAAAAAATTTTCAAATCAAACTCTAAATAATCGTCAAACCCCCCCAAAATAATCACCAATCAAACACCCAAAATAATCTCAAATCAGAATACACTGATGTAATCTCAAATCAAACCCCAAAACAAACCACCGAGATCATCTCAACCCTCCCGAAATAATTTCAAACCAACCCCCGAAATAGCTCAAGTCACACAATCAAAATAATCTCAAATCAAACCCCCTGAAATTATTTGAAACCAAACCTCAAAACAAATTCCCAAAGTAATCTCAAATCAAAGCCCCAAAAGAATCTCAAATCAAACTCCCAAAATAATCTCAAATTAAACCCAAAATAATCTGAAGTCAAACACCTCAAAAAGTCTCAAATCAAATCCGCGATATAATCTCAAATCAAACCCCCAAAATAATCTCAAATAAACCCCCTAAAATAATCTCAAATCAAACCCCCGATATAATCTGAAATCAAACCTCGAAATTAGCTCAAATCAAATCCCCAAGATAATCTCAAATCAAACCCCCTGAAATGATCTGAAACCAAACCACAAATCAAATCCCCAAAGTAATCTCAAATCAAACCCCCTGAAATGATCTGAAACCAAACCACAAATCAAATCCCCAAAGTAATCTCAAATCAAACCTCGAAATAATCTCAAATCAAACTTCGAAATAATCTCAAATCAAACACACTGAAGTAATCTGAAAGCAAACATCAAAACAAACCCTCACAATAATCTCAAACCCCCAAAATAAACTCAAATCAAATCCCCGAAATATTCTCAAAATCAAACACACTAAAGTAATCTCAAAGCAAAGATCAAAACAAATCCCCGAGATAATCTCAACCCCCCCAGAATAATCTCGAATCAAGCCCTCTGAAATTATCTCAAACCAAACCACAAATCAAATCTCCAAAGTAAACTTAAATCAAACCCCCAAAATAATTCCAGATCAAACACAGAAATTAACTAAAGTCTAACCCCGAAATAATCTTAAATCAGCGGCCGAAATAATCTCAACACAAACCCCTGATATAATCTCAAATCAAACCCCGAAATTAACTCAAATCAAACACACTGAAGTAATCGCAAATCAAACCCCAAAGCAAGACCCTGCAATAATGTCAAATCCTCGAAATAAACTCAAATCAAACCACGAAATAATCTCAAATCAAACCACGAAATGATCTCAAATCAAACCACGAAATGATCTCAAATCAAACCACGAAATAATCTCAAATCAAACCACGAAATGATCTCAAATCAAACCACGAAATGATCTCAAATCTAACCCAAAATAATCTCAAATCAAACCCCCCAAAATAATCTTAAATCAGTCTCCAAAATAATCTCAAATCAAACCCCCCGAAATATTCTCAAATCAAACGTACAAAATAATTTCAAATTAAACCCCCTGAAATATTCTCAAATTAAACCCTGAAATAATCTCAAGTCAAAAACTGAAATCATCTCAAGTCAAACCCGCAAAATCTCAAATCAAACATCAATAATAATCTCAAATCATCCCCCCTGAAATAATCTCAAATCATCCCCTCTGAAATATTCTCCAATCAAAGCCCCCCGAAATAATCTCGTCAAACCTCGAAATAATCTCAAATTAAACCCCCAAATAATCTCAAATACAACTCGAAATATTCTCAAATTAAACCCTGAAATAATCTCAAGTCAAACCCCTGAAATAATCTGATCTCTGTCCCGGTACTATATGCGAAGTTGAATTTATCCTACCTGTTGTGATATAAGAGTGATGAAAGAGTTTGTGATGGTAAATAATGACTGATTATTTTGTCAGTCAATGGGTAAAGAACAGGGGTTGCGAATGAAGATTAGTGCTGGATGTATAAAGGAGGGAGGGAGCGCAGGCAGAAAGAATGGTTTCACATAAAGGATTATTGGAATATAATTCATTTGTACAAGTTGCTATGGAATGGGTGTCAGTAGGGAATGAGGTAAGCATGTGATGAAACATATTAAAGGGTACAGGGAAAGGGGACTAGAGCTAGTATGGACACAGCACTTGCACTGGCACCATGGGCTAAAACATTTATGTGATGTTTCCCAATTTTGATTAATCTGTCACCTGTATGACCGCGACTGTGGGTGGGATTGTACATGGGGTCACCATTTCCGAGTGTGTTCAGTCATGCTGTGTTTCATGGATTAAAGATGTATTAGGTGTTCTAGTCAAAAGTTTTCTGCAACCAAAGTTAAGATAAACCTTGTGTAACGTCTCCTTATGTGGCCATGATATCCCCCTTACTACTGTCCTTATATTGGACACGGCTTCTGCTCACAGATTGCACGGTGCTACGTGTTGGGTCAGCTCACCTCAGCCAGCCACAGCGGCAGTCTCTGAAATTGGCTCAGGACTCCTGTGCCGGGGGAAAAAATCAATCAGCCAGATTTCCTGCTCCTGATCACTATCTAGTGATTGCTGCCCAGCGCGTATGTGTGCATGTGAGTGTGTGTTAAGAGTGTGAGTGTGTGTGTGTGTGTGAGTGAGAATGTACCTGAGTGTGCATTAGAGTGTGAGTGCCTGTTAAAATGTGTGCATGAGTGACTGTGTGAATGTAAGAGTGTGTGAGAGACTGGGTGACTGTAAGAGAGCATGCATGAGCGTATAAGTGACTGAGTGTGTGAAAGTGTAAGTGTGCCTGTGCGCGAGAGGGTAGGTATGTGAGTGTGTTTGTGAGTGTGTGCGTGTGTGTGTCTGAGTGTGTTAGAGTGTGAATGTGAAAGTGTGTGTGTGAGAGAGTGCGTGCATGTGAGAGTGTGCATCTGTGCCCGAGTGTGTGTGTGAGTGTGAGTATGCGTGTGTGTGTGTGAGAGAGTGTGCGTGTGTGTGTGTGAGAGTGTGCACATGCGAGAGTGTGCATGTGAGAGTGTGAGAGTGTGCGTGTGTGTGTGTGTGAGAGTGAGCGTGTGTGTGTGTGTGTGTGTGTGTGTGAGAGAGTGTGCATGTGAGAATGTGCGTGTGTGTGTGTGTGTAAGAGTGTGCATGTGTGTGTGTGTGTGAGAGTGCGTGTGTGTGTGTGAGAGTGTGCGTGTGTGTGTGTGAGAGTGTGCGTGTGTGTCTGTGAGAGTGTGCGTGTGTGTGTGTGAGTGTGCGTGTGTGTGTATGAGAGTGTGTGTGTGTGTGTGAGTGTGCGTGTGTGTGTATGAGAGTGTGTGTGTGTGTGAGAGAGTGTGCGTGTGAGAGTGTGCACATGCGAGAGTGTGCATGTGAGAGTGTGCGTGTGTGTGTGAGTGTGCGTGTGCGTGTGTGTGTATGAGCGTGTGCATGTGTGTGTGTGAGAGTGTGCACATGCAAGAGTGTGCATGTGAGAGTGTGCGTGTGTGTGTGTGAGAGTGTGCGTGTGTGTGTGTGAGAGTGTGCGTGTGTGTGAGTGTGCGTGTGTGTGAGAGCGTGCGTGTGTGTGTGTGAGAGTGTGCATGTGAGAGTGTGCGTGTGTGTGTGTGTGAGAGTGTGCGTATGTGTGTGTGAGAGTGTGCATGTGAGAGTGTGCGTGTGTGTGTGAGAGTGTGCGTGTGTGTGTGTGAGAGTGTGCGTGTGTGTGTGAGAGTGTGCACATGCGAGAGTGTGCATGTGAGAGTGTGCGTGTGTGTGTGTGAGAGTGTGCGTGTGTGAGTGTGAGAGTGTGCGTGTGTGTGTGTGAGAGTGTGCATGAGTGTGCACATGCGAGAGTGTGCGTGTGAGAGTGTGCGTGTGTGTGTGTGAGAGTGTGCGTGTGAGAGTGTGCGTGTATGTGTGTGTGAGTGTGCATGTGAGAGTGTGCGTGTGTGTGTGAGCGTGTGCATGTGAGAGTGTGCGTGTGTGTGTGAGAGTGTGCGTGTGTGTGTGTGTGAGAGTGTGCGTGTGTGTGTGTGAGAGTGTGCGTGTATGTGTGTGTGAGAGTGTGCACATGCGAGAGTGTGCATGTGAGAGTGTGTATGTGTGTGTGTGAGAGCGTGCGTGTGTGAGTGTGTGCGTGTGAGAGTGTGCATGTGAGAGTGTGCGTGTGTGTGTGTGAGAGTGAGCGTGTGTGTGTGTGAGAGTGTGCGTGTGTGTGTGAGAGTGTGCATGAGTGTGCACATGCGAGAGTGTGCGTGTGTGTGTGAGAGTGTGCATGAGTGTGCACATGCGAGAGTGTGCGTGTGAGAGTGTGCGTGTGTGTGTGTGTGTGTGAGTGTGCATGAGTGTGCACATGCGAGAGTGTGCGTGTGAGAGTGTGCGTGTGTGTGTGTGAGAGTGTGCGTGTGTGT